>NC_083774.1:23056324-23246324 GCF_963514075.1 Conger conger
GAGCCCAGCTCCTCTGGAGCCCAGCTCCAATTCCGGCACTAATTTCACAATCCTCTCATCAATACAGAGGCAAACCTTCCTGTTGGAATTGCAGTGCTGGGGGTAATGTCTCCTCAATAGGAGCACCCCCCCCTCTCCTTTTTAGGATCTCAGGTGTTTCACATCATCTCTTTGAAAGAGGAATGCAAGCCCTCTCCCCCCCCAGACACACACTGAAATGATCTACATATCCGGCCAAATGAAGAGGGTTACACAAATCTTTGATTTATCCCCAACGGAGGACTGAAAGACAGCTAATACCCTCCGCCAAGCCCCTGCTGAAGTGACTAATCACTCTCTGCTTGGAGGTGGCATCTTAAAGCCATGCCATCTAAAAACTGGCCACATTCCGAACAGTAATAAGAAAGAGATGCAAGAAAGCTCTTCAATGATACAGCAACGATCCACGTTCATAGGCTTTGCATGAGCAAAGTGACCTTCAAAATGCCCTTGAGCTTATTTGACTGTGCAGTGCAGAGCACAAACAGTGTCACAGCTCCCTGTCTTTGACTTACAGCCAGACTCTGGAAATGAATGTGAAGACATGACACTTTGTGGTGGGAGTGCATCTCGCCCCAAGGCTCTGCAAATGCACCTTATATTAATAAAAGGTAAGCATTCAATGGAAGGTCTTTTCTACAAACCCCAGTAATGCCAGACACAGATAGATAGCCTTTAGCACAGAGGGCTCAGCTGCTCTAAACATGTATGCCATTGATCGCCCCCTCTGCACAGCTATTTAAGTATACAGGTGTGGGTTTTTGGACCACACAGACCAGGCGTTAGACAACTCACTCTAGAAGGGGTTTGGCCTTTCCATATTCTGCCTGTGTCTTTCTGGATCCCCACAGAGTTAAAACACTGCTGCGCTTGTCCACTAGTGCCTGTGTCTGCAGTCATGAGTGCACAGCATGTCTGGAGGCCTTAAAGCAAACAGGACTCGAATGCACTTTCATTGTCGCTCTTGAGTTTTCAGTTTGGATTCATGCAGGCATCACATGAGACCAGTCAATTTTTAAAATTACAACACTACTCTCCACCTCCCAGTATAAACACATCGAAATGCAAATTTGAGCTGCCCTTCGCAATGTTTTGAAGAACACATCCAATGCCGAATTTCACTTAGGTCAGCTTTAAACTCGTTTGTGTGCTTTTGTATCCTGATGGAGTTTATTTTTCCACTGGCTGAAGCACTAGATCACTCTCCTCCCACTGGCTGGTCAGATGGGTCCTGGAGACAATCCACCATGAACAGGACCCAGCCACATTACTCAGCAGGCCAAAAAGACCTATGTGATATTATTGCGAGGAATCAAAAGGAAATCAATATTAAAATAGTACCAATCTTTCTGTAATTACAAGGTTTTCTGTAATTACATGAGAGAGAAAGAGCCAGAGAAAGAGAGAGACAGAAGAGGATAGAAAGAGGGAGAGAGGGAGACAGAAGAGGAGAGAGAGAGAGTGAACTTGTGGTTGCAATGGTACTGGAACAGTCTCAGTTATGGTGGGCCAGAAGGACTCCCTGTGGATGTGAATGAGAGCAAGGCTAAACCACAGAGAAGGCACCAGGAGACATGGTGTGCTGACCGTGGGGCGGGGGGGCAGGGGGGGGGTGAGTTCATCCTGGCATGAAGATCCAGACCATAGACGGTACTTTCCCTGCCTTCTGCACGGAGGAGCTCCCTGCCTCCTGGAACGCTTGCTGCTCCAGGGCAGGCCTTGGCCTCTCGAGGGGGCATGAGAATTGACGCCATTTCCAGTCACAGAGCTTGTTGAGATTTGTCTGACTTTCGACATCAGAGGAGGCTGTTTATCAAGGTGGACAAGAGACAGAGGGGTGCAATTTCCAGAAGCTCAGCCTCATTCCATAAGGGATAAAGCAGAAGCATTACATTGTTATTCTATGGACTAAGCAGTAGAGATAGGAAAGAGACTTAATTTAACCAAAAACAAGTGGATCTACAGTATCATACATGTAGGTTAACGGTGACTCGCTGACTGGCACCATTCCTTTATTTTGCTGTTGAGAGTAAGTATGGAAAGTCTCGGTCATTTCTTAGTAAGCTGTGTTGGTTCCTTCAAGGCAGGCTTCCATTAAGTTTTAAAAGTAGGATTTGGAGCAAGTCAATGAACATGATATTACACCAGAGAAGAAACTAAGGGGGAGACGTTAGCTGTTAGCCATTACTATAAGGTATGTTAACCATCCAGGCCCAAAGCTTCACCGATTTCCTAAATGAAGATTTCATAACCCGGCGCAGAGCTGAAACAGCTCAATTGCTGGGCCACAGACTTACAGAAGTGAGAGAAATCCCCCAGAAACAAAATGGTGGGTGCCAATCAAGCAAAAATCTGACCGTCTCCAGCTCCATGATAAATGCTGGTCCTTAGATGGGGGGCACATGTTCTCCTAATCGCTCTACCTTCAGGGCCTGGGTGCTTAATGTTTTAGCCAGTAAACACGGACAGCTGGACCCCGGCTGTGGCAGCTGTGCTTTCCTCATCACTGCCTTTCTTTGTTCCCCAAACATAAGAATAAAAAAGTGAGTAAGTCCTGGATCCTGCTTTGCATAAATGTTCTGACTCAAAAAAATCCCTAAATCAGTTGACATTGGGGAGATGGCGCCATACCTAGAATAGTGCCATGTTGCAAGTACATATTCTCCCAGGCTGCAAACATGAAGAAGCTATCATTAAACTATTATTAAAGAAGGCAGAAAAGATAAAATATGATATTTTAGTACATACAGTTATGACTCAATTTCTTGAAGTGCAATTGAGGTGTGCACATTTGTTCATTACCACTCGAGAGCCCAGCAGAAATGAATAATTCCACAAAAGTACAGCATTTACTGTAATTACTAACAACTGTGACATTACATGATTGGTTTGAGTGAGAGGGAGAGATTTCACCTTGCTGTCATGACATGTCTGTTGACACTGACACAAGAGCAGAATACTGAGGAAAGAAGATTTAAGTGAAGATTAGAAAATTTTGGGAGGAACTTCATGAGGCAATGGTCTCCAAATGTTTCATTTTTCCAGCTAGAAAAACACTTGTTTCCCCCTACAGTAAGTACATTTGCATGAAGAGCACAGTTTTGGGTCCCCTATTGCTGCAAGTGTAAATTTAAATAAATTGATAAAAACTGTATTGTCATATCAACATGTTTCAAGTGGCCACTTATTCACATAGGTGGAGCATTTCCAACATACATGAAAAGGGCATTATTAACAGAGCTTATTTATTTAGTACATGCATCTGCAGTACTATATAAAATACATCACACACAGCATAAAATACATGACACAACATAAATACATGACACACAGCATAAAATACATCACACACAAGATAAAATACATCACATACAGCATAAAATACATCACACACAGCATAAAATACATCAAACTGCTTCACCTTGCCTAAAGCCTCCACAGGTGGTGCTAATGAGCCACAAATAGGGGGCTGCAGGTTGCAGATTCATATTCTCAAGAGGGCTCCTGGAGTTTGTAGTCCGGTACCAGTAGAAGCCTGCGGGCTCCCTCCCCATGAAAAGCGTAATTCAGGCTGAAACCCTGACGTTCCCTGCAGACAAACTTGTGGTTCACATTAGGTCATCCCGATATCCGCTCAGGGAGAGGGCTGCTTCCAGCAACTTCCCAACTTTCCTCAGCTCCTCATCAACAACGCTGGACCTGGTGCTGAAATTGACTTTACACACACACCTCCTCTTCCAGTGCAGAACAAGGCAGAGCTTTAATGCAGAACACATTTTGGCTATGTGTTGGAAAGCCAGTGGCAAAATTCAATCCTTTTACCATCTATAAAAACTTCAAAAGAGTGACTGAGAAAACAAAATAAGGTAAACTGAACATTTCCAAGGCCATTCTGGCATTGGCGAGCATCATGTCGTCCTTGCCAAACTATGTTCCCAAAATCCCTTTGAAGAAACAAATCCTTCTCCACTATAAATAAACAAATACACTAAAGTATTATCACTGTCATGTCTTGGTCTTTTTCCACAAGCAGACCACAGCACGCCTCAAAGGACACGGTGTAAGAGGAGCCCACAATCAGCTGTAGACTGTACGTTGAGCGATTAAGGCATTACAACTACATTACCTTAATATAATAACTGCATCGAATTTTGGCAACTGTACTTTATGGAATCAGAGAGTAAGTGTTATAAAGCAACTACACTGGAGTAAGTTAGCCAACGGTAGTAAACAAAATAATTACACTTTTTTCTGGCTGGAAAACAATTAAGTTTCCATTTAAAGGGAACTTTACGGCACCTCCAGGGCACAGCGTTTTAACGGGGCAGCAGCGGATGGTCCCGGAGGATCCCGCAGTGGTGGAGATCATAAAGCGCCTCGGCGGGAGGGGGGGATGGACGGAGGGGCGGCGAGGGTGGGTTTCGCCCAACGAGGCTCCTTCTCCCTAGATCTAGATGATTGGGAAAATAAATAGAGCCGAAGCCAACGTTTACCCGCGCGCTGCGTTTTTGCGGCAGTGTGGGAGATATCTTCCCCGGTCGCAGTGTTTGCAGTTCGAGCCGGGGTGTCTGGACCGCGGCCAGCGGGGGAGGATGTGCGGAACACAGGAAGGCTTTTCCTCGCCCGCTCCGAGCCTGGCGGAGCGCTGGAATGTTGCAGCCTCTCTCCCAGACAGACGCACAGCCGGCGCTCCCCGCCCAACCCCTACCCCGTCCCCCGACCTCCGCGCCGGCCAGAGACACACTGTGCCATCGGAGATGGGGTGGGAGAGAAACAGATGTCCGTGCCGCCAGATTGCGCGCTATTAACAGAACAAAATGGAGATCGGTTTAAAAGGGGAAAAAATTAATAAATAAATAGAAAGCATTTTAAAACGACCGTGCTGGCACTCGGCTTTAAGCCACATGTTGGGGACAGCTTGCCTGTACTCAGAGTGCACTGCTGCCTGGCCTTGGTTTACATTATCATCATTCACTCAACAGACACCTGCACCCTGGGAAACAAACATGCCTGCATTCCACATTTACATCTAATGCAGCTGGGTCTTTAGGGAGATCACCCAGCCTGAATATTCATGGCCACTGACTTTCCCAGAGTTCAAACCTGCAGTCCTTTAGATCAGTTCCATAACCGCTGATACCCCCTCACCCATACTCTCATTCCATAATCTGTCTTCTACTCCACAGAGGAGAAACATGAGACGAATGGAGTGAAGTGTGGGGGCAATGTTCCTGTGTGTGTGTGTGTGTGTGTGTGTGTGTGTGTGTGTGTGTGTGAGAGAGAGAGAGAGAGAGAGAGAGAGAGAGAGAGTTATTATTATCCTGTTATTCTTTGTTCCACATGTTCCTTGCCATGCTTTGGCAACACAAGTGTAAATTTTGTCATGCCAATAAAGCACTTTGAATTTGAGAGAGGGGGAGAAAGAGAGAAAGAGAGAGGGAGAGAGAAAGAGTGTGTGAGAAAAATCATAAGGGGAAGAGAGGGAGAGAGGGAGAGGGAGAAAGAGAATGTAAGAGAGTAGGCGCAAGGGTAAGAGAGAGGGGGAGAGAAACAGAAAGAAAGAGTTTCATGGCAGAAAGCAACCCAATCTCCTCTGACGTATCGTGCCGATGGGTGAGAATCCAAGCCCGTGCTCCAGAGAGCCCTTCCCTCAGTGGCTCTCCGCAGGCAGGTTGGCCAATGAGCAGGGCTCTGTCTCTGTGTGGTCTGCGGGCTCCAGGTCTGGAAACGGCCCATTGAGAGAACGTCGAAGGGGAGCGCAGGTCTTTCCACTTACGTCTGCACGGTGCTGCAGAGCGGGCGGAGGCTGGGCTGAGTTTCAGCTCCCAGACACAGCCCACGCTGCACCTTCGGCCCGGGCCTCTCTGGAGCTCCTCGGAAAAACATTCCACGGAGCGTCGGGCTCCCAGAACGGTCGGCCAAGGGAGGCCGAGCCAAGCGGGCCCGGCGTTCCCATCTGCCGTCCTGACGAATTCCCCCCGCGGCCCGGGCCCCGTCCTCAGCCCCAGACCGGGAGAGCACTCCTCCAGACGGGCTGGATGCTCACGCCCCCCGAAGGCATCCACCAAATCAAACAGCTGCTGCAATCATTTTTCTTGCTCTAATTACTCCTGTCACATATTTAACATGGAGCAGCATTAAAGCGTTTTATCTGCAGCTTTAAGGCTGAGCGAGAGCCAAGTTATTTTCACGGCTTTACGGAAAACAGAATGCGGTTTAATCTGCCTCAAACACAAGCAACAATGAGATTGGATACAAAATGGCGGGGAGATTAAAGGGAGACGTTTATACATTTTGGAATGTGTGTCATTTCAATGCCTGTATAACGTGAAAAATTCAGGTAAACTGACACTCTTAGAAATGTGTGTCTGAAGATAACCAAAGCATACTCTTCGCTTCAAAAAGCATAAGGGAATCTCTTAAAATCTTCACAAAATTGAATTTATTGGTTGTATTTTACTTGTCTGCTTGTGGTTAGCAGACGCTGTGGTAAATGTGCAGTGCATATGTGGGAGCAGCCTGGCGATACGGCGTGTCTGAATGCGTGTGTCTGTTTCTGTGGAGGTGAGGTGTGGACGATGGATGGGCCTCGGAGTTTGGCTTCACTGTGTGTTTTCGTTCAACACCATTGAAACGCCTGCTTCTCCCAAGAGCCACAAATTCTCCCCGCCGTGTTGTGTTCCTCCTGCGCCGTTTGTTTGGACAGGGTTCGGTATGACTGCGGCCCCCCCCGGAGGACCGGTTAACGGTGACGGTCCGCAGGTCTCAGTTGATTTGGCGATGGGACTTCTGACTGTCTCCCCCTGCCCCTGACCCGTCCATGTCTGGATACACTTGGCTAGCTCTCCGCTCCTCCCAAAAACTCCCTCATCCCCAAGGAGAGAGCCATAAAGCCCATCCCTGGAGCTCAACAGTCCATTAGCCACCAGCCCAGGAATGTCCCGTCGCCGAACAACTCAAGCTGAGGAGCAGAATGTACTCTCAAGTGTGTGCTCACACTCGCCCCCTCTCAAACAGAGCCCCCCTCTAGTGTGCTCACACTCGCCCCCTCTCAAACAGAGCCCCCCTCTCTCTAGTGTGTGCTCACACTCGCCCCCTCTCAAACAGGACCCCCCTCTCTCTAGTGTGCTCACCCTCCCCCCCTCTCAAACAGAGCCGCCCTCTCTCTAGTGTGCGCTCACACTCCCCCCCTCTCAAACAGAGCCCCCCTCTCTCTAGTGTGTGCTCACCCTCGCCCCCTCTCAAACAGAGCCCCCCTCTCTCTAGTGCTCACACTCGCCCCCTCTCAAACAGAGCCCCCCTCTCTCTAGTGCTCACACTCGCCCCCTCTCAAACAGAGCCCCCCTCTCTCTAGTGCTCACACTCGCCCCCTCTCAAACAGGACCCCCCTCTCTCTAGTGCTCACACTCGCCCCCTCTCAAACAGAGCCCCCTCTAGTGTGCTCACACTCGCCCCCTCTCAAACAGGACCCCCCTCTCTCTAGTGCTCACACTCGCCCCCTCTCAAACAGGACCCCCCTCTCTCTAGTGCTCACACTCGCCCCCTCTCAAACAGGACCCCCCCCCCCACACTGCACTATGCCGTTAAACCAAACTCCACTTGGACAGATGCGCCAATTCAAGGGCTACGCTGTCGCCATGTTCCCTGGCCTGCTGCCAAGTGGTGCTCCAAACAACCGGAACCACACATTGCCTTGCGACACCTCCCAACACATCACAGCACAATGCACAAGGGAGCTGATGCAACGGGAGATGTGTGGATGGAATGCACTTTGCTTAGATTTCGTAACATCTTTGCAATGTTTGTTAAGACAGTTTAGACATCAGGCTGACTTAAGAGTCTCTGCACGTGAGCCTTGTGCAGAAAAAGCCTCAACACCTCCTCCATAATATACTGTTTACATGAGTATGAAACATGACTAATTTTTGCATTACACGTAGCATATAATCTACTTTTCTTTCAAGTGCTAGCATCAGCCCCGAATATTAACTTCTTGGGAAGCTTCTGACTTCGTTATCATTGCCTTAAGCTCCAGACAAACTGTTGCCTTTACTTCTCCGTTTAAACTTGTCTAAATTTGTTTCAGTTTAGCTCTGGTTTTGGCAGCCGTCAGGCACATCTGTTAAACACGACTGAAGATGATTTCAGGCTACAAGACGTTTCTGTTTAAACACACAGATCTGGGCAACCACGCGGCTCTGGGAGGGATTACATGGGCGAGGGGGGGGCCGTGGTCCTGGCATGGTGCCGCTGGAGGTCCCACCTGCGCAGTGAACCCAGGCTGGGCCACGAAGGCGTCAGAGGGGAGGGGGTGAGGACAGAGACCAGAGTATGGAGACTCACTCTCCCGCTCAGGTCCGTGGCTTTGAAAGGGTGTGGCTGGCGAAAGCGAGGGTCAGAGACTCAGGCAGTCTGAGCCTGAACCTGGCCAGGCCTGCCGGCCTACCTGGGAGCTAGTTATCAAAATTGAGGAGGGGGGGGATGGGGGAAGGGGGGTAATTATGAGCATTCCTGGCATTTCTCTGGGAAAGTCAGGCCATGACCCAGTTCACCTAAGAACCAGGTGTAGCTCTGCTCCTGCCGTCAGCAGATCCCCTCTGCCCAGACACGGCGTGGGAAAAGACTCAACGCTCCAGAGGAGGAACGCGCAACACCCTGCCACCTCCACAACTGCGGCTGAACTCAGATTCACTCACGCACAGAAAGTATCTTAGGGCTATGGGAAATAACCTAATATTTTCTATATTTTAGCATTCTTTGTGGTATTTCATATTTTACCATTTTAATTCTGCTGCTATCCTATTCTATGCAATATGCTTTTCTGTCAAATTATATTACGATTATGTCAGATATAAATGCATATTAATTTCATATGAAAACCACATCATGCAGTAATGACGGCCTTAGGGATTAACGAGAGCCAGCAGATTCTTCAGCCACAGCCCTGTTGCTTGGGATCCGCACAATGTCGCCATCTCCTGTCTACGAGAATAATTGCACCATCCCAGCTTTCTTTATTGCAGTATTTGGAGGTTTGCTGTTGAACCTCTGTGAGAGTCTAAAGTTTGTCCATCACCTTTCCCATGCCACTCTTGCAGGGCAACTTTGACCTCTATTAAACCCACACAATGGGAAGGCATTTTAAGTAACCACAGTGCATAGAAATAGTTAGCATACAAATAAAAGCAGAGCATATCTGAAGCGTTATCTCTGTAATTGTAAGGGAAACTGCGGTTTTACAGCCATGCAAACCCACGATAACTGTATTCGGTTTGGGGCAGACCTGTCTTTGGCTTTGTAGAACAAAGGTTCATGTCTTGCCGTCAAACAGGATCAGACATGCCCTGAAAATAGATTTTTTTCTATTTTCTTTTGACACATACTCAGCATTGTTCGGTGTTCCCAGAAAATGGGTTTGATTGATTTGAAACTAGAGTATGTTATTTTAAATGAACATTTTATCCACTACTTGGTTTAAAAAAAAAAAAAAGCGGCCAACTGCTTGTCCAAGTGCTGCTTGTAATGACTCTTCTCTTAAATATAGTACATAAAACAACACAGTACTGTCTGAGTAAAAAGTACCTCTGAAGCTGCTAAACAGACATCTTACCTCCTTTGTGCTGTAATCAAAACAAGTGCTTGAATGCTAACTGCTAGCCCAAGTCTATTTGGCCTTGCGCTAAGACCAAAGATGATAAATGCTTTTAACTCCATTGCCAAGTAAATGCCTCAGGTCATGTTATACTTGCAATGGTATTTCCACATGTTTCTTGGGTGAAAAGTTGGATTCTACAGAAATATAAGTACGTTCCCTTACAGAGAAAACACAAGCTGGCTGAAACCGATTTGTACAGCACACATTGAAACACTTTAACCAAAGACTTAATCCTTTAGTGATTCTCACCTGGCTTACACGGGCCACTATTCCCCACATCCAAATTTCAACCACAGACTAACTGCCATTTGCACGCCTCAACAAAGACGAAACACGGAAAACAAATTGTGCTCTGGAATCTCGACGTAGCAACGTTTATTTTTATTAACGGGCGGATTCCAAAAGAAACAGCCGAGCTTTTCTGTACATTCAGCTCTAAGTAGTACTTCTAGACGAGTGTTTGATAAAGTAGCAAATCTAATTAATCTTCTGCTCTTTATATTAATACAAAATATCCTGCCAAATCACACAGCAAAATACTAGAGTTCAGAAAGAATACCAACACTGCAGGAATATGTGAGAAAATTTAGGACAGTTTATTTACTGTTATCAGAGTCATCAGCTGGAGTAGAAAGGCTGTGTTTAGTCAGTTAAGTTGGTCTGTAGATTTATTAGGACAGGATGAGCATATTACTGGACCATAAACTCAGACCATGAAGTTGTTTTTCCAGCTACAGAACTAACATTCTTTCATATTGATTTGGGTTCATATTTGCCATTGGTGTTGATATTCCCATGAATATTAGTACTGTGAAGTAAGATATTATATTACCTTTGTTTATATTACATTTTGTAACAGACACCAGAAACTCAAATGTTCCATATAACGGCCTGTACAGTGTTTCTCTCAACACGTAGCCATGGTCAGAGGTGCATTACTGTAGATATTCACAGTTTGGACCATGACTCTCACATACAGGCACTGAAGGGCGAGGTTACCCAATATCCAAGCAAAGTGATTCCTTAACGGTGTGGAATGAAGAAAAAAATAAACACAGCTTCAAAATAAAACACGACCTGCTTATAATCAATGGGGTCTCCTGAAAGCCTGGAGGCTTGAATGATTCAAAATGGTGATGGTTATCTTGAAGGTTTTAATGCATCTCTAAAATAAACACCTTCACTCCTTTTGAAACTCCACACAAACTTACAAAATGCCCCCCATTCCCAATTACCCTCCCCTGCAGAAATGTACCTGGCAATATTTGCATCTTGGTCCAGTTAGGTTTGTCACTCAATCATCCCAAAATGATTGTTTTAAAGCCACTCCAAATACTGCCTTCAGAACTGCACTGAAAGAAGGTTATTTGTGTCATATCTCTGCCTATAGGCACAAATTCTGTAGAGTAGAGACTGTGATATCACCTCAGTGGTGCTCTTACCCTCCCCGCACCCGAAAAACAACCCTTTTGACCGGAATGAGAGACGGGCGGGAACGGCGCGTTCCCCAGTGCTGCCCTGACTGATGAAACCCATCAATACTTAATCACCCACAGCTGAGCCCTCCACCGACACCACTCCCATGATGCAGCTGGGCAGAGCGATGCGGTATGAGACAGCCAGAGAGATGGGGGTGTGGGGTGTGGGGTGTGGGGGGGGTTACTTTTCATGAATAAAAGCTGGGTCTGAATCGGCTGCGAGAGACAAACAAAGACAGCACTGGGAGAGACTAAAATCTGTTTTGCAGAAGAGAATTCAGCTCAGGCGAACACACACACGTGACCGGTGAGCGCATCACTGCATGTACACGCTGTTACTGAAGGTGACAGCCCTGACCAGGGACGTGCCCGAGCAGCTCCGCCCAGGGCACGGTGACGGGCCGTGTCATAGGTACACCGTCTTGGTTACAGCGGCACAGCGTGTGACACGTTCAGAGTCCCCACGTCTGTCCATCTCAGCCTGGGTAACACAAGCAGAGCCTTCCCCCCCGAAGAAACCGAATGTTTCCTTTACCCGTCCAGGTCCAGAGGCCTCCGCTGCAGCGGAGGCCTGGGAATCAGACATGAATTATTCATCTCTGCTTCAGAAAGCCATTAAACATGAAATCCCAGCGTGAACAAAGAGAAGTTTTTGCGGGTGGAAGAGAGGAGCCACATGAAAGCGGGCGGTGTGAGGGTACGGAGCGGGCCCTGAGCGAGCCGCGGTGCTTCCGCTGTGAGACGGGTGCACAGAGCGGTACTGCGCCCGAGACACTCAGGGGAGCCCCCACACCCCCGCCGTCTCACTCTGCCCGTCAGCCAGGACAGACCCACAGCACAGACTCCTGACTGAGTTACTGCTCCTTACAGGGGCTGGATGAACGCATGACCACACACACATGCAGACATATTTATATACAGCCCTGCAGGTATGCAAGCGCTCGTGCACACGCACGCACGCACACACACACACACACACACACACACACACACACACACACACACACACACACACGCACACACACACGCGCACACACACACGCGCACACACACGCGCGCGCAGACACACTCTCACACATACTCGCACACAAACACACTCACAGACAGACCACACTTGTGGTGTCTGCAAAGGCTGTATAAAAACAGACATGTACATATTTAAATTAAGATATACAGATAGAGATATTTTTGTTTGTGAAGTTTATATACATCACCACACATAACTCAGTAACTTTATATGGAGTATAAATGCTGTTGCCACTGTGAAAAGGCCATTTTTTTTGTCTCATGTCTCTGTCAACAGAGCTTATTCCTTTTATTTGAGTCAGCCCGTTTTAACAATACCTTCTAAGGAGCGTATTTGAGCGCAGTTAAAATAGAAAGATGGAACAAGCCTTTTACATTTTTAAGGGATGGGTCATTAAACCAACTTGGCTCTGTTGTTAATATTGAATTATCAAAACTCACAATTTATTACATTACAGCTGTGCAGTTCGTACACAGGGTTATCAAACCAACTTTGTGAATGACGCTTAAAGAGAGCGAGTGTGTGTCTGGAGGTCACACTAGGAGAATTTACAGTGCGTTCTCATCCGGCTTTTACATCAATATCCCACTCATCCACAAATGCGCACAAAGCTCATGTGGGAACTGCTGGAATTATATAACACAATAATATTATGTAATAGAGCACTGCACTCTTTTCTCATGAATGTTTGCACACTGTGGATAGTTTGGTGTAGAGCTCCTGCCAGGAAACAAATCAAACCACTCTCATTGTCCAATATCATTCATATGGATCTCCAAGTGTACATGCAGTAGAGCCATAAAAGTATATCTGTATAAACAATGGGTAATACTTCACTTGAAGCCCTCGCCAAAAGACTTACATAACACTGACGTCAAATGACATAAAACTGTCATAATTTTATGGCTAAATGTCATACTCTGTAAGAGCAAAATCTGTCATAACATTTACAAATAAAAGTATTCCAGTTGTATGACATTTGACATAACTTGACATCATCTGTTACGCCACCTTTGACAACCGTTATGTAATGCGTTCGCCTTATGGCGAGGGGTTCAAGTAAAGTCTTACCAGATAATGTACTGTATATGGGCAGAATAATGTTCATTATAGTGTGGGAGACACACAGAAATACAGAAATACCAGTGTAGAAGTTTTATTAGTCACTATTGCCTTACAGTCATGTGCTGCTGCAGACAGAACAAAGCTATCGGTAAGAGTTGACTGAGTCACACAAACGTCAGCTTGGACTGGCGCCTGTCCTATTTTCGATACAAAAAATCACACAAATAAATACATACATACAAACAAGGTTACAAAGCATACTCTACTCATCTCAGCTCGCTATAGTTCTATACTTACACTCAATACTTCAAGTGGACATTGGTTCTCTGAAATGTATTAAGAAACAACTCCTATGTAATCCTGCCTGCTTCCAGACTGAAATGCCGTAATAAGTTTAAAGATCACTACGCAGCTAAATTCCTTCATCCCAAGAGGACCATAGCAGCCAACACCAAAGACATAAGCCCCATACTCAATCAACTCAATCACTAACACTCCTGGTAGCCCGTCTCACTCCAGAACAGCAGTAAGATTACTGTGGTTTCATCTGCTAAGTCATTAACCATGACTTCCTCATTCGGTCCATTTTACGAAGCGCTTTTACCCTACATAATACATGGATAAATTCAGTCTGATGTTACTCAAAGCTACATCTAGCTAACTCCTCAGCTGTTTGACAGTATCTATGCACAAAGCCAGAAGTGCCCCCTTGACGTGGAACACCTGTGCATTTGCCAAGAAAGGTACAGTACCAAGATAACTGTAGTAAATTACCTAGAAACAGCATTTTCTAGTAAAAAACACAAAATGTAAGTCAAATAATATTATAGGACTTCTGAAATTTGTGAAATGTGTGTGTGTTTTAAATGTTCACACGGTCTTGGCAAAGTGACCCCTTTCAGTAACTGTGTAGTATACTGGTACCGTAACACAAACAGGGTCGTGGAAGAAGGTTTTGAGAGAAGCGGTTAGCGCCTGGGACTGTAGCGCGTCACTGAAGCCGTTCAGGACTGAGGCTTCTCTCACGATTGTCCAGCAGGGGGTGACGCTGCTCTGTGCAAATTAAGAACCGAATCTTCCGGCGAAGCGGGCCCCATTCGGGGAACCACAACCCTCCTGCGCACAGCGGGGGCGGGCGGAAGATTCTGGAACATCGCTCCATCCTGACGTCACTCAGCAGCAAAATCACAGGCAGTGGATTTAAAACGTGGCGGGTGTACGATCCCAAATTCCGTGCTCAATTCCTCTTCCTAAATTGCCAGAAGTTGAAAGGTCTCTTGCACCATTGTAAGGGCTTCCTGAAAAGCCCCTGCGCTGCAGTGTAGAACACACCCCGAACCAGAACAGGGGGCCTCAGTCTCAGCCGTCCATTGACTTTAAGTGTGCTGGTAAAAGGCTCGTTGACATGTTAGCCGACATCTTTGCTCCTCTGACGTTTTGAAATCAGCCCAGTCGCTGTGTCCTACGCTGCTGGGGCTCCTCCGGGGTGGGGGAGAGCTACCGGCCAGCTCACAGTCATTCAATGACTGTCAGACCTCTGAGAACATCACACCTTCTAGTAAGTTCTAGCGGTGCTTCCTGTGCATGGTGTGCGTCAGTAGTCTGGGCATGGCACTGCGGGGCCGTGGCCTGTTACGGACGTGACTAGATCGGGCGGTCTTCTCTGGCCCATCCACGACTCAGCTCAGCTATTGCTCTGCAACAGAGCTGCACCGGCATCCTCAAGTCACAGTCTACTGCTGCATCTTTAATGCCGGAAAACAGCAGGGGAGCTCGCCGTGCACTATGTAAAATTGTCAATAAATAAGATGAGTTTGCCTGGCGCGGAGGCCATCGCAGACTGGAATGTGGACTGGGGGCAGGGTTACCTGGAAGGGAACAAACACAGATGTTGGTACAGAAACCGATCCAGAGGCTGGAAATGTTACATTACCAATGGCCAACGCATGATTGCTTTTCCACTCACGGCACAAATCTCAATCCATCCATCCATCCAAAACTCTAAACTTTACCAACTTTTCTCCTCTTAAGCTTCACTTAATTCACTGTAACAGGGCTGGGAGAGGATTAGTGCCAAATGGCATTTTTTGCATTATATTAAAGATATACTAACCCTTTCAGTCCCAAGCATAATGACTGTGAAAGTGCTTTCTCAATTTTCTCAGCCAAAGCCCCATGAGAATTGGGTGGAGCCGCTTCATATTGGCCTTGGGGCTGAAAGAGTTAACTGGACACCTCTGTTTTGCGTATCTGAAAGCAGGAAGTGCTGCGGTCTGCTGGCGGCTGACAGAGGAGCTCTTGTGCGGAGGTGTCAGCTGAGGACAAGGCAAAGGAGCTCGGCCCAGCAGCCGCACGCCAACACGACACCCTGGCAGGCCTGAGCTCGCCTTGGCCCAGGAGAGAGGGGGGAAGAGTGGAGCGCTGTCCTGCTTGGAATGAGCCCACAGGAGGATGAAACGGCTAAAAAGGCAGAAACACGCACCGCACGCAGATGGCTGCTGTGCAGGCAAGCGTCACGGTGACTGGACTGTGCCGTAAACACGGGGAAGGGGAGAGGGAATCGGAGAAGCGCCACAAATAGCCCTCTCCCCTTCGGCGCAGAGGAGGAAATGAGACTGCTCCCTGCCTGGCTAATGACGGTGTGAGGGGGGGGGAGCGGGAGGCCAGGGCTCACCTCTCTCTCACAGGAAGCGTGGGGTTGGTGTTCAGGAAGGACAGCTGCTGCTCCAGGCTGCAGACGCGGAAGGCCAGGTAACAGGAGGACAGGATCAGCAGGATGATGCTGCAGGACAGAGCGGGGCCGGCGTCAAAACAGTGCCATGACACGGGGACTGCACGTCAGACAGCACAGCCATTTAATCAGCACAGAACGGAAACACACGTAGGTGGTGGTGGTGGGGGGGGGGTATCACTCTGATAACACCGTAATTAAAATAATAAAAAAGGAAAACGTATCTTTGACAAACTGGACAATTGCTGTGATGAATTATCACCAACAGAGCAGTCGTTATTTGTGCCACTAGATGGCAGTATTACAACGAGAATGGCATGAACAAAAAAGATAATTCTGTGTCAAGCTTCTGCTGTTGGCACATGACAATTACTCAGAGGAAAAATCAGATGATTAACAGACCTTTTGCTGGTAAAAATAAGTTTCAAGTTCAAAACATATTTCTCTGCCAGTGCAATTAATTGCCACTCAAATACTTAGGTGGACAGAACAAGATATGTGGGGTACAGGAGGGGGGCAGGCAGGCTGATCAGTGAACAGCCTTGTGGGATACAGGAGGGAGACAGGCAGGCCGGTCAGTGAATGGCCTTATGGGATACAGGAGGGAGACAGGCAGGCTGGTCAGTGAATGGCCTTGTGGGATACAGGAGGGAGACAGGCAGGCTGGTCAGTGAATGGCCTTATGGGATACAGGAGGGAGACAGGCAGGCCGGTCAGTGAATGGCCTTATGGGATACAGGAGGGAGACAGGCAGGCTGGTCAGTGAATGGCCTTATGGGATACAGGAGGGAGACAGGCAGGCCGGTCAGCTGAAGGGTGTGGCATCACTCACAGCAGGATGAAGAACTTGAGCAGCTGGTACTCCATGTGGCCCAGTTCTGGCACCGGCTCGGTCAGGAGGATGGTCTCTGTCTCCAGAACATTCTCTGCAGAACACACAAAGCCTACGCAGGTCAGCCACGACACCAAGTTCAGCTGTGAACCCTAAAACTAATCCCACTGCCAACACCAACACTGTGTTACCCTAAAACTAATCCCACTGCCAACACCAACACTGTGTTACCTGAAAATTAATCCCATCGGCAACACTAACCAAAATAATTCTGCTCCCTACTAAACTGCAACCATACACTGACCAGCCCCCGTTTTAGGTCACAACCACACACACACACATTACATTACATTATTGGCATTTGGCAGACACTCTTATCCAGAGCGACGTACAGTTGATTAGTCTGAGCAGGAGACAATCCTCCAGGAGCAATGCAGGGTTAAGGGCCTTGCTCAAGGGCCCAACGGCTGTGCGGATCTCATTGTGGCTACACTGGGATTCGAACCACCGACCTTGCGTGTCCCAGTCATTTACCTTAACCACTACCCTACAGGCCGCCCCGCACGCACGCACGCACGCACGCACGCACGCACGCACTCTCCTTGGTGTCCATTTCATGAATGAGTCTTGATACAGGGATTAGGCTACACCTGAGATTAAGGGGAGGATATGACAACCCTAGATTAAATAATCCACAGAAATAGGGCGTACAGTAAACAACACTCCTAGATTAACCTCAGATAAAAAACAATGGCAGGTTTTTTTTTGTTGCCATTGAACAAACGGCGAACAAGACTACAAGGTTATCAGGGATTCTGTGGATAGGGGTGCAGGCTATCACCCTGAAAACAGATAGCTGTGCAGCCTTGCTCATCAGCATGCGACACAGCACATACGCAGGGTTAGACCGCACCAGAACGCCCAGCCCATCCCCCAGCACAGGCAGAGAGAGCGCGGTACACGTGAAAGCAGGATTATCCAACAATGATGAATGTTATACTTAATAATAATGAACCGCTGTTGTGTTCCAACAGGAGAAAATCTCCAGATCACGCGAAATCCCCCATTGCATAAGTGCATCCGTCCAAATGAACCCCTCGGGGGGGGGGGGGGGGGGTCGGGGGGATTACAGAAGCAGAAGCACGTCGGGGGGGGTGACAGAGGACAGGCAGGGGTGGGACGTTAGGGCACTGTGGAGGTCTGGGGACCAGACAGGCTGATTAAAGAGGAGACATGCTTATTTGTCCCCCAGACTATTTCAAACATTTCCTTTCCACAAAAGCAAATCCAAAACAATCCCACCAGTCAACAGGTTTCCCCATTCAAAGCTTCATGTAATGCTAAAGAGGAAATGGGAAATTGGACAGGCTAGAACAGTAGACTGCAGACAAGTAGATAAGATGAATAGATTGGAGACCGCTTGCAAGGTCCACTTCTGTTTAGAGGATATTGCAACACTCTCAACAACAAGACAAAGTGTTTTATTGAATGAAACTTGGGCATCCTGTAGGACACTAGGTCAAAGGTGCATGACTGGGACCCAGATGGTTGGTGGTTCAAGCCCCGGACCACAATAAGGTCCGTACAGCACAGCTATTTAACAAATATTTTTTGATATTATTATTGACTTCAATGAAAATAAATAAAATAAACAGAAGCACACAAGCTCAAGCACTGCCCCCCCTTCCCCCCCAGCAGCCCACGGCAACGCTTCCTCACCTTCCATTGGCTCGTCGGGCTGGAAGGGCGTGTCCACGGCACTCAGGCTGCTGCTGGAGTTCCCCAGGAGGTCGGGCAGCGAGGACGACACGGTCGCCACTGAGGGCTTCCTCCGCCATTTCAGGACCGGCGGGAACTCGTCTGGGACAGGGAACTCGTCCTGCGGCCGAGACAGATTCGATTCAATTCGATTCGATTCGATTCAATTCATCAATAGCAAGCACGTCAGGTAAAACAATACGACCAGCAGGGAGAGAAACTCTCAAACAGAGGCAAGAAAAAAAACTCCCCAATGGGAAGAAATCTCAGAGAAACCCGACTAAAGAGGGGGAGCCCATCCTCCGCTGCCCGGCAGGCTGTGAAGGTGGCTCTCCACAGCTGACCATCAAAGCTTGCCAGCTACATCTGAATAATTGTGCAATTATCTAAACTAGAGCTCACTAGCCATGCAATCATTTGCGTTGCCAGACCCTGCTGCCACATGCAATTCTTGGAAGAGAGACTTGATTTTTCAGTTCACCTCTCAGGTTGACTAGGTATTGATTGCTTTTGTATAGAAACACAGGAAATTAGGTCAAAGGGTCACTAATGAAATGGCTATGGGTATCGCATAACATAATGCACATGCCTTGTTAATGTACAACAACAGCATGTTTCAAAGGATGTAAAGACAATTGTGAATTGCATAACATGAATTATAAAATTGTGAATTACATAACATATGAATTATAAAATTGTGAATTATATAACATGAAGAACCTTATTTCAGCTTAGGACACTGGAAATGTTTCATTGTAAAGTGTCTTGTATTAGTTAATCCCTTACAAGTTACTATCATGGGTTAAAAGAACACTTTTGGATTCCAAAACATCCGTATATATCACACAATAACAGAATAAGGGCCAGGTGATACACTTCTGCATAATTAAAGTAATGGAGGGGATATTTTGTTTATGTAATTTAAAGGTCAGGGCACTGTTTTCATTGGAAAGTGCTTTGTGATGAACATGACCTTTAGCAAAGACAGAAATGAGAGAGCAAACAGCCCCCAGCACACACTGAGGGGGAGCACTGATTGGCTCTGCAGGAATAGTAGGACTCCATTACCCCATTATCCACTCATTACACTGTGGGAGGAAGGGAGAGCTATTGAAGGCCTGTGGTATGGAACAACAGTCTGGACTGGAGCCTTATGCTGCAGCTACAACAGGGCTGCACCACTCCGGTCCCCGAGGGCCGGTCTGCACACGGGTTTTTGTTCCAACCAATTGCCTTGTTTTTCATTTGCTCTATAAATTACCCTGGTTCAAGCCTGTACTTGAGCAGAGCAAAATCATTAGGGTATAGTCCGCAGCTGGGACTCATACACATGTCAGATAAGATACGATTGAGTCAATTATATAATTAAGACCAGAAGTTGGCACAAAATCCTGAAACGGATCTGCCCTTGTTGTGCACCCCTGAGCTACAGGCATCTCCCTCCTCTGAGGGACGTCAGCGACCTATAAACACACAACGCCCTCGAAAGTAACGGCGGGGTCACCGGGGCAGGGTCAGGGTTCGAACGCAGTCCGGACGTTTCCGGCAGACCTCCGGCGGGTCCGTGTGAAGCAGCAGCGGGTAAACAGACAGCGGCGCGATGTTGGGCAGCAGCCGCTCCACCAGCAGCTGATGACATGCGCCAGGGGGTGCGGAGTCCAAGGCTTACCAGAGATAAGGAGGCCGGCTCCTCCAGGAGCTGCTTCAGACTGAGGCTCTTCTTGCCGTTGACCTGCGAGGCAGGCAGGAGTCAGGAGTGAGGCCGGGTGTTTATCACAGACACCGCACACACGGATCAGATACAGCCTACTGCAGTGCAGCATTAATGCTCAGGGAGCTGGACTTGCACGGCTGAGGTTGTGGGCTCAGTTAGCAGGTCGTCGCGGTCCCCCTGAACTAGGTACTTAACCGGCACTGCCTCAGTAAAAATATCCAGTAGGATAAACCGATGTGAACAAGACTGTACAAGACACTCAGGGGAAAAGCGTCTGCTCACTGTCTCAAATGTAAATATCACCTGGCACATTTTCCACAGGTAATTCAGATGGTTGGAAGCTATGTGCTAGGCCAAATATCAGAATATGCAAACCAGGAAACACTTTGTGAGTCCAAACCAGCATTTGATACAATCCAGGAGTTGAATATCTGTTCAGATTATATAATACCTCCGGCTGCAGTCTGTTTAATTTCCCACACAGAACAAGCATTACCGAAAACACAAATGAAAATGACATCAGAAGACAGGACTGGAAGTCACACGGAACAGTCCCTCTCTATGGCCGTCTTTCCGATCACTGACACAAATACATGTGCTGTGTCTTACATGCAGAAAATATGCAGAGACTAATCTCTTGTATTTAACCCTTTATGATTGGAGGAATCATGATGTCAGTGTGAGGGGGCCCAAAGGAAGAAGGGAACAAGCTCTCACCTGTAGGTGTGTGCATATCCTCCTCAGCACGTCATACACACTGTCCCGGGACAGCAAGGACACAAACACATACTGCAGGAGAGGAGAGGAGAACACGTCAGCAGTTACACACAGACATGAACATGCACACAGACTCTCTCTTACATGCAAACACACGCTCACACAGACACACTCACTCTCACACTCACTCTCACACTCACTCACACACACACACTCACACACACTCACACACACACTCACACACACTCACACACACTCACACACACTCACACACACTCACACACACTCACACACACTCACACACACTCACACACACTCACACACACTCACACACTCACACACACTCACACACACTCACACACACTCACACACACACACGCACTCACACGCACTCACACGCACTCACACGCACTCACACGCACTCACACACTCACACACTCACACACTGTAGGAGAGGGGAACAGCACTATTACATGGACATGAACACTCACACATACTCACATGAGCATGTGGATACACAAATGCAATTGTTGTATCGCTACTAATATTTCTTTGAATACCATTATTATGACTATATTACAACTAAAAATAACAATACTACTTTGCCTGTAATGATAATAATAATAAAGAACCTATTTTAAAAAAGAAAAATAAATAAATCTGTATTTAGATGAGTCTCTCACTAATCCATACAGCAAACACAACTTTTCTCACTTTAAAAAAAAATCATTGAATATCATGCAAGCCGCAAGCTTTAATTTGCTCTGGAAGCAAACTCCACTCCAGGTGATACACAGCTGAGCTGACAGCCAGCAACTTCTCCTCTCACCACGTAAAAACCATAAAACTCCTATTAAAGACATTTGTAGCCACAGTACTTTGACAAAGCCATTGAGTTGGTGTTAAATTCCACATTTTACTGTGGCCTTGAAAGTAGAAGTTTTCAACGTATTATCCACACAGTAAATAACCTTATCAGCAACATATTATCCACACAGTAAATAACAAAATTATGAGCAAAGAAAAGCGATAAGGAAAGCAGGCAAAGCAAACTAACATGCAGTGATCGAGTTCACACACTACAGGTGACCGGCTGGCTGTATTCACGTGAGCCAATACTTATCAATACCTGAAGCAACCATGACAGTGACCTCATTTTTTCAAGTCTACATAAACGCGCTCACTGTCATGAGAGCTTCAGGTATTGATAAGTATTATCAATATCATGTGACTACAGATAGCAGGCAATGTGAGAAGATATTTTCAAAACTTTAGACAGTTTAAATACGACACATGTCAGGAAAATAAATATACAGACAGATTTTTTGCTTAAAAATGATCGAATTCAAAAAATTTCTAAATGATTCAAATCAGCCAACGGTAAACCATTCCCTTTCAAACAGGTGCTTTGTTTAAAATGGGAAATGAATGGACATAGGGCTTCAGCTGTGGCACGGGGGACAAAGGCATTCAGAATTCAGAATGGTTTCTTGTGCCTTCTCTAGTAAAAAAAACAAATGCAGTCTGGAGGGTCATCCAGTCAAAACTTTACAACTGAAATGGAACAAAAACTGTGGTGGAGTGAGCTCGATGCCCTGCTGTGTTGCTTCATTCCCAGAATGCACTGGCACTGAAGGGGGGGGGGGGGGAGGGGGGTCATACCTTCTGACTGGTGTCCGTGGTGATAGCCAGGCCGTTGGGCACCAGGCCTGCGGTTTTGTGCTTCTTCACCAGTCGCACGGAAACCACCGGAATAGCCACCTGTGAGAGGGCAGGAGAGCGCAAACATCAGTCCTGGAATCCCGGGAACGCATCCCGACTGCGTGGGGTTCGACTCTGCCCCCCCACCCCCACCAATCCCTCTCCCCCCGACCCCACCAAAGGCTTCCGGGCAGAACTCAAAAGGTACAAGCAAACAAAGCCAAAAAAAAAGAGGGAAAATATAAGCGTCTGGCCCAGCTGAACGGTAAACACGGGCGAATGATTATGGGGACCTGGACTGGGGGCCACACCGGGCCCTGCAGGGCAGGACTGACACTGCTGAGCAAACACACCAGGCCAGCTCACCTTCTACAACCACACAGCCTTCACTGCAGCAGGGCACACTTCAGAGACCAGCTTCAGACTTTCCAACAGACAACTCCAAAACCATGTACAGATATATGGATTTAAATATTCATAGTGATGTTTTATTTGCTGTATAAAAACTTGATTTGAAGCAGTGTCTAATGCAAAATGAAGGCAAATTTCCAGGGACACTAAACAATGAAATAAAACCAATCTGATATTTGCAGTGAACCTGATTTATGTTTCAACAATTCTGTGCACAAAAATATGCTGCCAAGATTTCAAACATGGCCATGGGCAAAACTGAGTGTTACCATGGGAGAGAAAACCCAGTCTCAGAGCCTCTCAGTACAGTAACTGCTGTATGGCTGAATCCAGCAGAAGATAAATGGAGGAAGGCAGAATGAACACCCCCGATTGGCACCTCGAACCCTCACCTTAATGTCCTTGCCAAACAGGTTGGCGTAGAAGCACAGCCAGTTCCTGGAGATGTAGAGCCGGCCTTGGAGCAGGATGTCCCGGAGGAGGGCACAGGAATACACTGAGCGGGGCAGAGAGAGGCAAACACACGCACGGATTACACCGAGGAGAAGGGGTTCTGCCGCAGGGCACTGCTAAAACCGAACGGGATAACAGCCAAATCAAAACCACCTCACAACTTAATGAGTTCTGCACAAGTCACCACACGCACCTGTGGGCTGTTTACGGACACAAGCAGAACGCACAGGTGGCAGGCAGTCAGCCAAGCCAGCTTTAAGAAGGAATAATTAGCTATAAAACTTAAAATAATTCCAACTGGCTTTAAAGTGTTATTTGATAATGCCAGAACTGGATAGAGCCAGAACGCTACCGTGGAATGTGATCCCGCAATACCAGTGAAACAGCATTAAAATGTACATCAATGTCAAATCAAACGGGTTGTGCCAGAATCTGTTATGGTCCAAGGTATATTAAAACTTTATTATGTTGTTCATCGAGTAATAAAAAAACGTGTATTTACATTACTAATTAACTCGGGCACAGATATGAGGCACCCGTTGGATTGGGCTGTTATGTCGCTCACACAAAAATGACAACAGAATATGAACACTACCGCACATCACAATCTCTGGGGCGGCAGAAGTACAGTAAAGTACAGCATTTAAGCAAAACAAACCAATTTTCCGCCAAGGGGATGTATCAGCAGACGAGAGGCGATAAATTAATGAGCCCCGTGCGAAGCTGCTCAATGCCAGCTGTGTAGGTGCAATGTCTAAAAGTACAGTCCAACATTGCATCACGTTTACGGTGCTGTTTTCCACAATGACAGTCAATGCAGTAGCTGTATATGGCAGTCCTGATGAACTCATAATTTAATTATGCGTTATCATCATTTCAGATACATTACAGCATGTGCTAAGTGGGGAGTAAGAGAGCTTCACCACACCGGGGATGATCATCAATGAGTGCACAAATCAAAGATGCTAAATATCAGATTTTGTGTTTGTTTTATTCAATGCTTTTAAAGTTTTGAGATGCTGCATACACACACAAATCCAAAAGGCTACACAGTGGTTTCAAGGCAGACCATTAACTTCCCTCAAACTGAGCATACTCTATAATTCAAGTAATTCAGCAACCACAGATTTTCACATTTGTTCATTTTAAAAGGTTCAAAGAAGGGGAATAAGTATTTTTTAACCTGGTTTTATGAATTGAATTAACATACATCAATCTGAATCTGGCCATTCTGAACAGACTCACAAATACAGTGACCAAAAACATTTTTTTTAAAAAGACTAAAATGAAAGTAAATCTGCGTAAACACGAGCCCCCAGCCACTCACCCTTCATGAGGATCTCCTCCTTGGGCACGGTCTGGAACAGCTTGTGGTACTGCGAGTTGTACTTGCTGACCGTCTGAGCGGAGGGAAGGGGGACAGACATGAGAGAAGCCACCGGACACTGCTGCACCCCCGCCCTGTCGCTCAAGGGGCTACAGCTCTGCAGGAGACCCAGCATTACTGCCCCAAAAACCAGCCTTCTGAGGAGCAGACACCCCCCCCCGCCACGCTGTCAGCCGCTAGAGCGAGCTCCCACCTCCCCGCGCTAGCGCTGGGAAAAGCACAGCCCGTACACAGCGTCAGCACCACCCCCGCTGTGGTTAGCGCCTACGCAAGCCTTTCTGTGGAGCCTGTGAGCTCCTCTCCCTCCCTCTGCATTAAAAACATACCTCAGGCCACACCGTCCTATAAGACAGGAGCTCGTCTTAATGTTTAACAGTCACGTTGTGCAACTGAACCAGTGGCCGACCTCACAAATTTAATGACTTTCAAAAAGGAACTTCCCGGATGAATGGTTTTGCGTTTTTTTGTAGCACCTTGTTGAGATTGCGACGGTATCTGTTATCACAGGGTGCAGGGTTGGTTTCATTCGGGTAATGGAAAATGTGGTGTGTCACACTAACATACTAACTGAAGGTGAATCACCAGATTTCAGCTACTTTACAGCACTAATATTTTACATTGGGGGTAACTGGTTTGTGTTTGACAGCACTGACACCAAATATCTCTGATAAGATGTTCCTCAAACCCTGAATATCTGACAAATGAGAGTCATCACTGAGTGTTGGGTATTATTCTGGCAAAGGGGGTCCTGTCTGTCGGTCCAGTAATATGGTTTCAGGGTAACAACCATCGATACATCACACCAGAGAAAACTGTGGAGGAGATGGCGCGGTATGAGATCCCTGTTCCTGTAGGTGCTCCAGCTGGGACGCCTCAGAAGCAGAGACACTGCAGAGATACTTACTGAACCACGGTAGCATTTCTTCACATCCTCGTACGACAGGTCATCGATGAGCTGGATCCTGTCAACAACATGGCAGGTGGTTAGAACTGCACAGCCAAACAGCTTATGAACACTTGGGAAGGACCTGCCAGAAAAGCCAGGCAAGAGAGAGCAGCATCCCACTCTCTTTTACAGATGAAATTGGTAAAACAAGCATCCAGTGTCTGTGCACACACACTTGCACACGGGAGCACACACGGGAGCACACACACACCCTCACCAACACCCACACGGACCTCCAGTGAGGATGTGGAATTTTAAAGGAGTGCCTACGCAAATTTCTGGAGTTTCCAACAGGAGGTGGAAACAAACATTGGTCTCCTTTTGCATGCCACGGGCCTCTTCCCCCCCGAAGCCCTGGAGGCTCAGAGAAAGGAGCTTCAGCACAGCCGTGATTTCTATGGTACTGCTAACACTAATTCTACTTAAGCAAATGCCTCAGCGCTACAAATATTTGACTGTAGCTTCCCTCTAGTACACCTGTAGATGGAGGCTTTATGCCAAGATATTTTCAATCTTCTCAGCCTGGTCTTAACTACAAATGGCATGCATGGATCTTTTCTGAATGTAGTTACTGAACTGGTTAGTTATATATTCGCATTCGTTTTTAAGGGCTACAACAAGAGCATCGTCCCGGCCAGCTCCCACTGACTCTGTCGTTTACTGCCCTTTCACCTCTACACCCAACGGCTTCATGACATTGACAAACAGACTGATTGATGAGCAGGCTGGGTGAGGTGTACAGCGGTGTAGGATTCAATAAGAATTAAAACCAGAGACAAAACTAAAGCTGTGGGATCAGGTCAGATCATTTGCGGTGACACTCAATCTGTGCACGTTTGTTCACATTTAAATTGGCTGGAAATTTGCCCACAGAGATTTAAATAACAAATTGTTCTGACACGGTGGAACAACGCTCGCAAAGAAGGTCATCAGCCCTCATCAGTCATCAGAATGCAACTTTCACTGCTCTTGTTCAGAAACGGAAACAGAGGAACATCAGCAAGGACATTTTCGAGGGAATCACCAAACAGCAGTACACATAAGATGAGGGGCGCCACCATGTCATAAAAAGCTGGTGATCTTCTGCAAAATGTGCGTTGGGGCGGCCATAACTGCCATTTTTATCAACAGCACATAACATAATAAATAACAGTACATAATACATCATTTTAACATTGACAAGCAAAGTGCCAGTCAATCGACCTCACAATCGAAATGTTCTGACGCAAAACCAGAAAATGTCTCTCAAAATTTCACATAAGTACAAAAATCTGCAAAAGAGAACCATATTTGACTGAACAGGTGAGTAGAAAAAGGGCACTGTACAGTATCTCTTCACCAAAAGAAGCAAAAGGACTTAAAAATAAGACAAATACAATAAATAAAAATAATACAGAAAATAAAAATACGATGAAGGTCTCATCTGTTCATCCTCCGCAATCATGCTGATTACATTAATCCCTAACACACTGATAAGCAAATACACGTATCCACTAACCAGGGTGACAAATTACTTTATCTGTTCCCTTTTAAGATTGCTCTCATGTAAATTCGGTAGGGTGTTTTTGAGGAGAAGCACTCTAAGCAAAGGTCTTTCCTCAAGGGTAAAGCAACCTGTGTCTGTTACTTCTCCATGGTGTAATTATGGATCCCTGACCTCATTTTCAGTGCTCTCTTCCTGGAAAACATTATCTCTGATTTCCTTCTGTGGAGCAAAGCCACCATCCATGTAGCCCCTCCCTTCCACCCCATCCTGATAGGACACCCTAGACCCAAGCACCCTATCACAGATCCCCTCTGGCAGAAGGCCAGGAGAGGTTAGCTACATTTTTCCCTCAACAGCACCCTGGGGGCAGATGGTCAGGTCAAAAGGGTAATCTCACGGTGTAATCTCGCACCTGCAACTTTATTTTATTTATTTATTTATTTATTTATTTAAAGAGCTAAAGGAAGCCCTGGCTCCCAGCTGATTTGGTGTTGCAGTTACTGCGATTGTCTCTTCTGCAGGAGACCAGGGTTCAAGGCCCACCTGCTCCTTTTCCCCCCTCTTTGTTTCACACTTGTAAAAAAATATACATATATAATAACAAATTATATCAACATATTTGATAGTCCAGAGGGTTTGGAGAGGAGCAACTCCCTGTTTAGAGGGTAGAACAGAGTTAGCTGTGGTAGTGACGTCAAGCAAAACACGGCCATCTGCCCCCAGGCTGCCGTTGAGGGCCAAAAAACACATGGAGTGCCAGGTACGCCCACCTAAACACTGCTGGCCAGACGGCCGTCAGAAAGGGCAAACATGAGCACTGACGCTCCTCCGCTGTGCGACTCCTCCGCTGTGCGGTTTCATACGTCACCCAGCACAAGCTGCCGCTAAACGCGGCAGCGCTGCGCAGGAAATGACCTGAAAGAAGCCTACCAAAGCCAACGTTAAATCAAGAAGTCAACACCACATCGAATAGCCTGAGGGGAGAAGTTGAGTAAATCTACACGTATGGTACGCATTGTCCAACACTGATAGGACTGGCTGAGCAACGCTATGAAGGCTACTCCAGTAAACATCTTCCGTTTTAAATGGTTTAAATTGTTTGAATGGTTGTGTCAAATCCACAGCAGTTTTCTTCCGAATGTGTTCCCATAAACATCTCAATTATAAATATATGCGGATGTGCATGTGCGTGTGTGTGTGTTGGGTACACCATGGTCTTGTGTGCATACACCATGGCGCCCTGTGCATACACCATGGCGCCCTGTGCATACACCATGGCTCCGTGTGCGTACACCTGCACGCAGTGCTGTACCAGGACTATGACCATGCTGTGCTCTCCAGAGGCCTGCGCTTGTTGACACACGGGGTGGTGCTCTGCCACTCTGCCAGGAAGCCGTATAGAGCGGAGCTGATAATTGAACCTCTGTGGACCTCAGTGCTGAAGCAGTAATCCAAACACACCGGCGCTATACCCCATCATCCAGGCCATTACACTGCAACACACATCGCTTCTTATTTGCTTTTCATTCGGTGCGCAGGGATTATTTTTATGTGCTGAGCAGCAAGCCTGTTCCGGGGTTTTAAAGGGAAGGCTGTTTCCATTTGGCAAAAGTCTTACAAATCTATTTTAAACTCTTGAGATTAAGTATGAAAGCTGTGGACTGTGTACTCTTGAGACTATGTAGGGAAACTTTGTACGGTCTAAACTCTGAGGAATGTGTTTTGAAACCCGGATAAAGACGCAGTAACGTCATGAAGCATAGAGCAGTTCATAACCAAAGAGCCCAAAGCTCAAGTGAGTGAACCCGAGGAGTCTGCACTTAAATAGAGAGAGACAGGAAGAGGCCGGGGACTGCAGTTCCCCCTCAGGAGAATTCGATCAAAGATTCTTATATTATCTCTTTCATGGTCTGACGCAGTCATTTCCTGTCAACGCATGAAGGGGGGGTGGGTGGAGCAGAGCCAGGTCACAGGAACTGACCAATGGGAGATGCGGTGGGCTCTAATCTCCACCGTCACACAGATCCCAGATCCTGGGAACGCTTTGGGAAATGGGGTGCCCCGTGGGATTCTCTCCTCAGAGGCATCCACCTATCCTGCACTGAGACAAGCCGGCTCATGCCCACAGAGCCAATCGCAGCGTAGAACACGACGGCACGGTCTGCGCCAAATGCTCGCGTCGGAGCCTGCAGCCACTGTATCCCACAATGTATGATTCCCACAATGCACCAGCCACAGGTTTCTGTTGCCAAATGCTGCGGTTGGCATGTCCCGTGGCAGTGACACGGGACGGAGAGGTGGCGAGCTCATTAACAGCACAGAGGAACATCGCTACGCAGAGCCAAGCTGACAACCGCCAGCGCAGACAAACCCTCTGATGAATTCAGAGAGGCCTCAGCAAACGAGTGGCCCCATCCAATTATAATCAGGCAGGCCTCCCTGTTGTTCACCGGAGGTAGCGGCAGACAGTGGGCACGCAGTAGGGGCACTGAAGTCACGTTCTCTGGGCCGCCTGAACGATAACCGCTGAAAAGCATGAGCAAGGAGAGTTTATTTTGGGCTTTCGACAGCCGAGCTTCTCCCACGATAAGGTTAGGCCTTGGCAGCGACTCACGCAAACAGCTTTGCCGCGGTCCCCCGGTGCGGCTGCTCAGCTAATTGAAAAACACAGGCGGTCTGCAGGGACACCGACCTGCATCACGCTCTATTATTAAACTAGTCTTAATTAAGCCAGAGGAAAAATCCGAGGGACACTAGTTGCTTGTTCCCTTCCAAAAATGCAGAGGCATTAAAAGCACTTTAAAGCAATTGTCTTTTTATCACCAGAAAGCAGCACCACAACATTATCAGTAATGTCTTAAAATAATTAAAAATGTAAAAAGAATTATGACATTTTTTAAACCGTTTTAAATCATTTGGAGCAACACATTGACCCATCACTCTCTAGTGACGCCCGCTGGGTGACTGTGTGGCAGCAGTCTGCAATAGCTGCACGTGAAGGGTCTTCCTCCAGCCCATGTCTGTGCAAGATTGGCTTATTGTCTGTGCATTCAAAAGAAGCACCTGAGGACATCATGTGCCTCAAGAACAGTGTGTGCTCATCACACTGGACTTTCTAAACCAAGAAGAATTCAATCAAGATTGTTTGCTTCAATGTTCAAGAAACCATTTTTTTAAGTATATTGCCATTTTATTTGTACTGACCGTGACTGCAACCTTCCCTCACAATGCTCAGTACAAGGCAGCACCTCATCGTCGGGGTGATAGCAATAGCATTAGCAATCAATCAGATGTGGCGGACGCAAAGTCTTACACAGGCACAATACTGAATGAGCCCGGCTTTCTCTCTCTTGTGACTGGTGTGTACAGTGCTGTCACTCAGCGAATGACAGCATGCCCCCGGACCTAATGATCTCCCTCCTAATGGAGAGGGGGTTCCCCTGATACCGATCTGCTCTCTCAGAAATCTTAATGTGCTCTTAAAAAAAGCGTACAAATTTAAGCCAACAATTCAAAGTATAGGCAAATTTATGGTTTGTTTGACAATGTTTCTGTTCATTTATTTGTATACAGTATTATGTGTGAATACATCGTAGACAAATTTATGTTTGTGTGCATAGTAATTGGTCAGCCGATCTATTTATATTTACTTGACCTGAGCTTCCCATTGCTGCTTTACTAATAGTGACAGCAATAAGAAAATAAGGATACACAGGCCAGGGGCTGTTGCACTCAAGCCTAAGTTCCACTGGGACACTAACAGTAATCAAAGACCCATGCAGTCAAAATCTATAATATAGAGAAGGAAAGAGAGAATTGCAGATAGAAGGGTTGCAATACATTTTATTCAGCTTCCAGCCCAGAAATTAACTACAATTTTTGCATACTATTACATCGCCCACAGGCTACAAAACAGGATTTAAAATGATGGAGCCAAGACAGTAACACCTACCCTCTTTTGTGTTAGCTACACAAGAATTCTGTTTATCAACAGCTAATGTCTGTGCCAGTGGCAGTATTGAAAAGGTTGAACTGGCAATTATCTACAAATGAAATGACACCAAACTATCTGAAAGCTTGGAGCTTTGGGGAAAATGTAATGTGTGTGTTGTTAACAAAACAAACGGAGCTAGATTCTCAGGCTTGTGGTGAGAATACTTTTCAAACACCTGTCTAAATCTGGTGGAGGGCCAGAGGCCTCTCGGCTCCTGTGGTTCTGTGGCCTGACAGAGCCTCTTTTATAATTCAGCATGGCACCAATCCCTGGCAGAACACTGTAAATAACTTCAGCAAGGGTTCAATACAAGCACAGAGGACGCTCAGTTCTCTGAAACACTGTCCAGAGAATTCTCTAGTTCTCTGTGAAAACCATCTTCGAAAAAGATCCGTGCCTTCCGTGGAACATTTTACTTTCTCCTGCTCGTGAAAACGGAGGCGGGATGAGAGGCTCCACTTCCTGTAATAAAACGCTCTCCGTTCCAGGAATGCGAGCCGGCAAATCTCTGGCCGATCGTGAGCAGAGGCAGAAGCCGGGTTTGCGGTTTCTGTCTGATGAGCCGAGCCGTTTCTCTTTCTGACACAACAAATGCCAGATTTAATCATGTACAATTTCTGAAAACTGTGGCACGGCTTCTGTATATTACTCAGAAGCATTTGCAATGACTGCAGATAAAGATGACAGATTTCCCTTTCCAGTAGTAACAAAATGGAATTAACATGAACACCAGATATTCTGCTCAGAGTTTAGACGCGTGTATCCCATAGCACAAGAGCTAAGAGTTCTCTAAATGTAAACAAATTATATATTGCCTGCTATTTGGAATAAAACTGCCACTAGGCAAAGGCACAGAAGATCTTGCCTCAGCAGTGGGAACAGCCAAAGACACAGATTTAAAGGGCTGTCTGTAAGTTTCCCTGAGGCAACTGGCCTGATTGTGCCAAACAGAGGTCAGTTCAGGTAGGTGTGAGAGGGGGAGCCGGGGACAGGGAGTGGGAGGTCTATCTGCTTCGAGTGCATTTTAGCTCACAGCCTGGATTTCATAAAACTGTGCCAACTGCCACCTTTAAAGCCCTCGTGAAGGTGGGACGATCCTCTCGGTTTTCTTGCGAAGATGATTCAACGTGAAAGATTAAGTCAGGATAAATAAAAAACATTTAACTCCATTAAATCAGCCATTTATGGGCTAGTAAAATGGGATTTGTCTGGAAAAAGTGACAAGAATAATAACAGGAAACCATACAGTGCAATCTATAACTGCAAACAGTGGGATGTAGTCGCCATGGAGACAGAATTCCAAGGTCTGGGCTTAGTCTCAGTTATCTTAGTCAGAGCATCGTGGCTATGGCTCCACCTGTTCTGTTAAACGCTTACATCGTGAAACCAAAGTGAAACCTTTTTACCTCAGTACTGCGCATCGAGCTCGGTACAAAGCACGTCCACAGAAGTGAAAGTCACAAAGCCCTGAACAAACAGCGTTGTGTAACACACACCAAGTTTATTTAGCTGCGACTGCCAATGCGTGCATGAATGTGCATTACTGCAGCATTCTGCAAACCCCTATTGTGCCCACTCAATCTCAGCCTGTCCCTCCCGTAGCGCAGTCAGACTATGAGAGGAGCTGCTATACCGTAGCACAGGGCAGGTATCAACCTGTAGTGAGCAGGGAGAGACAAGAATGTAGCAGCCCCCTTTTTTGTCAAAACTGCCACTTTCTTGGAAAGTGGAACTCAATGGAACTCATTTGAACGTGAACTCATGTGAAATACTGTGCGCATTTGTGATAGAACAGCATTTATTATACATAATACATTTTTATATTCCAATACAGTTTTTGATATATGAACTTATTTCTGTATATAAGGGTTCAAGATTTATGTATGTGATCACTCTAGGACTTCCCTCAAGGGTCGCTCTGGATAAGAGTGTCTGCTAAATGACTATAATGTAAGGTAATGTAATATCAAATGGAATCAGATGCTTCTGTAGCAGAAGAGACACTAAAGAGGGGTCTCTGCAGGAGGTCCACTAGGGGCAGTGACACGATAGCCCGCCCTTCCTCTGGGTTTCATGCCTGGGTTTGTGCTCTATTAAAAGATGGCGTCTCACTGACAGACGGCCGCTAAATTGACAACCCAGCAGAGGCAAGCCCTCCCACAGTCTTCTCTGAGACCGCAGCTAGAGGGATTTGGAACATACTGTACAGGACTGACTAGTTCTCAGAAAAACAGGATGGGAGAAAAAGTGGGCAAGAATCAAGAAGAATAATTGTAAAAAATATTGTTAATTAATTCATATATGAAATAATTAAATTAGAAATAGAAATAGAAATAGGAATTATCTTATTTTAAGCTGCTGCAGTCTTTTCCCAGAAGATAGCTCTCACAATACTTTTTTTGCGTCTGCATTCTTGCGCAGAGCCCAGTTTGAATTAAGAGGTAAACTGCTGACAGCTGTTTTTTCCGTGTGTATATTTTCTTGTGGGACTGATACGGCAACACCCTTATTCTGATACCCTTATTCTGCAACAGGTCAGCAGGCCTGCAGCCAGCGCACGCAATGCCCTACCGGAACTGCGGGGGGCAGTGCGAGTCATCCTCCTTGGTGGGATCAGCAAGGTCCTGGGGAGTCAGGAGGCTGACGTCCTCACCCTGCTCCTGGTGCTCCGTCATCGTCTTTGGCCTGGGAAATAAACACGCAATAGTCACTGAAGCACTGCCTGGTGACACACACACACTCAGGCACGCACGCACACATACTCAGGCGTATGCATACATATGCAAACATGCACACACACATACTCAGGCATGCACACACATGCGCACACACACAAAAAAACAGACACACAAACACACATACACATACACAACTGGCACTGGAGATCACACAGCAGATGGGGCTCTTGCTGTCTTTCTCTCTGTCTCTCTCTCTCTCTCTCTCTCTCTCTCACACACACACACACACACACACACACACACACACACACACACACACACACACAGTACAAACACACGCACATACGCACACCTGCACGCACACAAACTCCCTGTTGGGAGCAGGTTGCTGATGACAAATTCCAGGTCACAATTAAAGGTGTGACAAACAGGCTCTGCGCTGGTCCCAGTCTATTTTTAAGCAGAGGCAGGACAGACCAGGCAGACCCAATCCACACAAAATGCAGATCACTGCTGTTCTCAGGAGGCCCCGTTCACTCTCATTCTCCCTCCAGGGGGTTAAGACGCATCAATGCACTTAGAAACGAAGCGTGCCGAGTCGCAGGAGGGAGAGTGTGTTCTCTTCTGTTCCAGAGTCAGTCTGTTGATTTTAATTTGAACAGTAACTGTCAATATGACTCTGACAGTTCACGTAACACAACCATATGTGTTCCCTAAAGCTCGGCTGAAGACTTGGGGGGGAAACCACAAAATTTCAGAAAACCGAAATCGCCTTCATTTGCACACCCTCAGTGGCAGGGGGAAGTGCACAGCAGGGCCATAACCAACAGACCAGAGTGAATGAAGTACATGGTCAGCCTTAGATCCACTCAGGTAGAGAGTTCTTCCCTTTCAGGCTGCTAGGGGCACATAAACCTCCAACAGACGAGGACTAGGACATGTGTTCATGAGCTCCACAGAGGGAGGGTTCAGGAATGCGTGCGTGTGTTCAGGGAGAGAGAAATGTCGGTGGATGCAAAGGTACACACCATTTTAGGACAGAGACGGGTTATGTTTAGTCTAAAACACTTCCTGCAAATCACTTGCTGGTTACACAGCACAGGAACTGGACGGCAGTTGTGGCCTGCATATGGGACCAGTGTGAGAGCACCATGGCAATATTTACACACACACACACACACACACACCACACCCATATGTATGTGCATACATGGCCAGGCTGACAGCACAGAGACACAGAGACACACTCCAGATGCAGTCACTGATTCACACTGTGTGAGTGGACAGCGCGGGTACATCAGTGCATGCAGAGGAAGACTGATAATAACTAGGAACCCTTGATCGCAGGCTATAAATATAGAGGTGAGAGGCTGAGCAAAGGCTAGAGGAGGGTGAGAAGGTCGTGGGGGATGACGGTTCTTTCAAGCCTATTAGAGATGCCGTGGCTTGATTATTTGACGAGCGCTAGGCTAACTAAAACAAAACAACTAAACCAAATAAAACAACCCACACACACTTATTCTCAATGTGGAAAATTTTGCCATTTCATTTGCAATTTTGAGAGCTAACTAAGAGTTAAGACCCTCCACTTTTTTTTAAAAAAGGAAACGCCACTAGATAAAATGAATAATGCATTAGCATGCAGAACATTACAGTTAGTTACAATCCAGCCACAGGCCATTATCTAAGCATTCAAGAGGAAATTACAGTCATTCCTAAACCACTTAGGCAGCACATAACTGATAATCTCTTCAAGTTGAAGGCTTGTTCTCAAGGATAAATCGATTCTCCAGCGTGATAATAGTGATAAGGCCCATGAAACACAAGGACAGCCACAGCGAGTCTGAGCGTGGACCGAGCATTTCAGACCAGGAGCGAAACTATCCGCGAGGCCTACACTTGGCCCGAGTTCCAACCACGGTTCAAACACAGACCCCATACCATAAACGCCAAACGTGCCTTTGAGCATTCTCACCTTGCCCTCTTGCGTCTGCCCGTTTATGAGTCCTGGAAAGGTTTAGCTCTGCGGCCCCGCCCCGCACATTTGGGCCGGATTAGCCGACGCGCTCATATCGGTCCTGGTTGGATTAGCGGCCATAATCTGTGGCTTCTACTCGCGGCTATTTCCGGCGGCCTCTGGGGACGCGAGGAATAAGACAACAGAATAATTGATTCAGAGGGAGGGGGTGAGCTCTGAACACAGGACTGGGAGGCACTGGAGACCACAGCAGATGGGGCTGTCGCTGTCTATCTCTCTCTCTCACACACACCTTATTTCTGCATTCTGTACAAGCGCCTGAGATCTGCACACATGCGGCTCACCTCAGCCCTTGTGACAGGAGGAGCTATTCTTACTCTCAGTAACACAGCCGTGGGAGCGGTGTGCTGGAGAGCGCGTTTGCCTGGGAGTGAGAAGTGTGTGTGTGCGAGGGTGCACGTATGCGTGTCTGTGTGTGTGCGCGTCTGTGTGTGTGTGGGAGCGAGCAAATGTCTTCTGTGTCTGCTACACTGACCAATCAGAGCAGCCCAAATAGAGAAGAGAGGTCATGAGGTGCACACTAACCACGCAGGTGCAGCTCAACAGCATAATCCTCCTCCAGCCCTGCTATGCTCTCATTACACTTCAACACCTTCTGTCCCGCAAAATATCCAGAGACTATCTGGAGACTATCTTTGTATGATTTGTATGAAACCTGCTCCTCTAGGGAAGATGGCTGCAGGAATAGAGCAGGCCTGGCACTGCAATTGGTTGGGGGAGACAGCAGAGCTGGCATTGTGATTGGCTGGGAGAGACAGCAGGCCTGGCACTGTGATTGGATGGGAAAGACAGCAGGGCTGGCATTGTGATTGGCTGGGAGAGACAGCAGGGCTGGCATTGTGATTGGCTGGGAGAGACAGCAGGGCTGGCATTGTGATTGGCTGGGAGAGACAGCAGGGCTGGCACTGTGATTGGCTAGGGCAGACCGCAGATTTGGCACTGCACTTGGCAGGGATGTAATTAGACTGGTGAAAGTGAGAGCACTCTGCTGGCACCAGAACCTGCCTGAGACAAAAGAGCTTTTATACCCTTGACAACCACTGGAAGCAAAACATGAGTGGGGGGGGGGTAAAAGAAGTGTTCATTTGTGAATATTATATAAGATAATGGGCGGACTCCAGCACTCACAGAAACTCCCTACGGCCACTGAGTGAGTGTGAGAGAGACAGGGAGTGTGTGAGACGGTGGGTGAGTGAGAGCGAGTGAGAGAGAGACAGTGAGTGTGAGAGAGATGGTGAGAGTGAGTGAGAGAGAGAGGGAGGGAGAGTGAGAGAGAGAGAGTCAGTGAGTGTGAGAGGATTTGGGGCTGTGTGAAGAATTGCAGGTTTCTTATTCTGTTCTTGCATTCTGAGTTATGCAACGTCGAAGACCACAGGAAACAAACTGCAGACGCACAACGCGGGTCTGTGACCATGGCTACGCCCTTCCCAGACCGGCCACTGTGCCCCTCTCTCCCCACGAGCGCTCCCCTCCAACCGAGACCTCTCCTGAAGCAGGCCCACACCCCACCTTTCACACCTCACAGCCGAGCACCCACGGCCACGAAGCGCAAACACGTGAGCCGCGCTCTCCTCTGTTGTCATAGCAACAGCACGAGCACATTCCACGTCCGGGTATTCGCCTGTTCCCGTTCGGCTCAGAAATGGGCACACCTTGTTTGAGGGCCAAAGGTAACGGCCTTGTTCAAAGGTCAAGAGTTGAATCTGGCTCAAACAAACCAGAAAGACCAAACTACCCCAGTTTTTTTTATTTTTTTTATTTTTTTACTTATGTAATACAATACAAACAGAAACACAGGCACATAACATGCCCTGACGCTGTGGACAGACTGCAATACAAAACAGCACTACAGCGATATGCAAAGGTTTTGGTAAGCATCATGATGTTCACACACAGGAAACTCTAAACCTCCACTACCAATGGAGACATAACTGAAACTCTGAAGTGGCACAAGACTGCATGACTAAATCAAGGAAATGAGCATAAATCTTACCTGTCTGTTTTCAACTCCATTTAGAAGTGAAACCAGGTTTCACACTGTAAGGTACACTCTTGGAAAAAATAAAAACAATAGATGCTTTACAGGAAGATTCCAGGTGGACAATCTTGTTTCTCACCATCCAGTCAACATTTCTCCCACTTTTTCACCTTTATTTTTGGCATCATCAGATCTAATCCTGACCTGATCTTATCTTCACCTTTATAATAGAACATATATTAAATCTATTATTCACTCTTTATGAGGCATTTAGCAGCTGCAATCTCCCTCTTTAATGTGGCCCATTCTCCTCCTGATTACAGCGTGTTTACGAGACCCATCCTCCTCTTCTTTATAGCCCGTTTAGAAACCATCACCTCCTCTTCATTAAGCTACGTTTACTAGGCCTCAGCCTCCTCCTCCACCTCCCATTAAAGCACGTTTACTGGGCCAGCGCAAGACCGGCTGTGAATCCAATTACCTTTAATCCGCCACTTGTCTGAAGATTCAGTGACTGCCTGAAGCGCACGACACCGTTTCTGCCCCCTTTACCTCCACCCGCCGGCTCCCACACACAGCACCGCGCCCAAGCACACCGTCGTCTGTGGAAGCAGCTGCTGCAGTCATCATCGGCTGATTAAGACCCAAATCAGCATCGGCTGAGTGAATAACAGCCATTTCCCCGGCAGCCATTTTAAAAGGAAATCCCCCTCCCCCCCACAGCAGGGGTGGCTAGACCACATCCTCCTCCCCCTACTCCAATCAGAGGATCCGACAGAGACCGCCACCCCCCCCACCACGCGACGCCTCGTTAAAGACCAGGTCCGGCCCACCGCCCGTATCTTAACTGCAGAGGGACGCAGAAAACTCGCCCCACCCAGGGCTAGTGCTGTTAGAGATCTATTCGGGAGGCCGTGACCCAGAGCAGCACCACATGACGGAAAAAAAAACGCCCGGGAGTCGCCGCGCTGTGAAAAGCGTGCTTTATCTAAATCCTCAACACTCACAGTACAGTCACTAGCTTTCCACCGACACGCTGTTAGAAGCACCTCAATGTGAAAGGGTCCAGCTCTGCCTGGAAATGAAAGCGTGAGACACAGCTTAATAAAGCTGGCTGTGGCCTTTTCTCTGAAGAGCTGAAGAATGTTCCTCCTTTAATTCCCTCGTTAGACCCTCTCTGTAAATCAGCTGCCAGATGCATGACCTAAAATAACGCATTAAAGGGGGAAATCCAGAGAGCATTTCTCTTCAGCTGCTCACCGTCCACACAAAAGAAACTCCCTAAGCCCAGTGCTTTTTGGACCACCTGTTTTATTAGCCGATTGGTGATTTAATGTGAGCTGTAAGCATCAGCCGATGATGCATAAGCCAGCAATAACACAGGGATGAACACAGCTCTTTAACCTGCTCCTTCCACATCACATGCAGTCAGACTCACGCAGTGCTGCAGATGTTACAAGGAGCTCCGATAGTATAAAAAAAAAAAAAACGAAAGATCAGAATGAATATTCGGTTTCCTGAGCCTTGTGAGCCATAGCTGTTACAAAAGATGGGGCAGACGCCTATCATTCTGAAATCTTGCCTGATATCAGTTCCTGTTCTCATCACACCTCTGTCACAAGTCGCCTGCAACACCGCTGAGAACAATCTGACAGTTTAGAAACAAATGTGCAGGGTTCCGCAAATGCATTATTTATCACTATGACTAATTTCACTCCTGACCAAAACCAAAATAAAATCAACCAGCCAGGAAGGAGAACAGAAGGCCTCCAAAACGTTAAAGATTAACACAGCAAAGCAAAGCTGCGTGGCTCTTGTATTCTGAAGGCCAGTAAGAAACCAAGCTACATCATGACTCCTTTAAGGAATAGTCTCAGCACGAAAGCCTCCTCAGATTTATAGAGCAAGCCAAAGCGCTTGAGGTGAACACACTTCCCTCGCTGTAATGCAAACGTAGGGAAATATTCTCTCGTACCCCTCAGCAGGCAGGGAAAGCACCCACGTTAATCCTCCGTATCCATGTGAATGCAGGGAAACCACCCCCTCCAGAGACCACTGCTTATAGACGCCAGAGAGACTGTTCTCCCAGCACCCAACACGGGACTTTTAAAAATAGGACGCCAACACAATCCTCATTCATCGGAGAGCTGAAAGACCAGCTTTCAGGGAGGAACTACAGAACAAGCAATAAAGTAAACAGCTTTTCTTCTACAAAGAGGTGAGAAGGTGCTTATTCTGGGTGCTTTCACAGCCTATGAAGAGAGCTGGAGAATTTTAGTCCCTCTCTGGTTTGAAATCAAACAGTGAGAGAGCCTGGGACAGAGGGCTGAAGCCAGTGAGCAGCAGAGGTACACTGGTTCCCAACAGTGAGGAGAAGCAGAACCACAGTGTGCCTACGGTACAAGCACAGAGCGAACAGGTGTGCAGCTGTGAACTGCCTGGGGGGGGGGGGGGGACTCGTGCAATGGTACAGAAGCATTAAAACGCACAGCGTGTACTGTGATCAAATGAAACAGGGGTAATGAGGAGATACCTCTACAATGGGGATACGGTGTGATTTTAGACGTGATTGAACCCCCATAGGGTGGGTACTCTGCGACATGGTAGCACGCAGTAGAGCAGGTGAGAGATTGTCAGCCCACTAAAAATGGTAAGAAAGAAATGTGCTGAAGTTGAAAGCATCCTGTGTCTTTGCTGTTTTGTTATGTCTTCCCTTGGACTTTGACATGGAAATCAACATGAGAACTAACAGACAACATTCTGCATACAACCTGCAATATTGTCAGTGCGTGACGGGCAGTCTCATTAATGGGAGTGGAGCCAACGGCACTTCTTTACGATGATAAGAGTGACACAGAGGTTTAGAAGCAGTGACTTGTGATGGTAGGGCAGGCGGGGTTCGTTTGAGGTAACATGGGCTTCAAAACCGCATACTTACCATAGTACTCGTACTACATTTCAATGGAAATCAGCCTGAAATTTAGCACGAGTAGTTATGCCAAGTGCGCGGTTTTGAACACAGCCATGAGGTTTAGGATGCCAGCGCCATGTGACTCAAAAACCGGGCAGAGAAATTAAACGGGAATCATTTCCCACAGTCGATAGTCCCCAGATAACAACACTGCTTTCAGTAAAGTCGACCACAATGAAGGGCAATGAAACAAACCGTCCTCACACCGTAATTACACGATAATTACAGCGTTTAAAAAGTACAACAGAATACTTTTTCACAGGGATTCTTTCCCAAATTAAATGGAAGACAATACAACAATAAAATGGGGTAAAACCGTAAATGGAAGTCTGGTGACTGGTTCTCAGGGATCTAACATTAAGATGAGATATTCCATTTGTGACTTTCTCACCACTGGGAATTATAGAGAACTCTCTTATTCCACAACTTATATTTCCGTTTTTGTTTTCACGTGTACGCGTTGAATAGCTGAGCTACATGAATCACCAGCACTTCTGGATTTGACACATTACAGGCCAGCACAATGCTACAGGCCTTTGGGAATATGAAAAGAATATGCCTTCCACCTGCTCAGTACAGCATAAAGTTTACGTTAGCTATTTTTCATGCAGCCATCTCTTTTCATTTTTAAAATACCTCCAGTGACGACATACTGAAGCAAGCCCTTGAGCCAGCCAGAAGGGTGATGAAAAACACAAACATGGACTTTGGCCTTTTAACACCTCTTAGTGTATAAGCAAAGCCATAATCTGGAGTGGGGCCATCAAGACCTCCATCCTGCTTTAGCTCTAAAACATCTCTACAACTGCTCAACCAATACGGTTTCTGCTTACATACACGCTTCAGAGGAAAATTCCATTTCAACTTTCGCAAGTAATAACTTGTATCAGATAAAATCAGCCGCCTAGACTCAAAAGGATAATTTTGTCCAATAATGTCCAATCAGTCTGTCTTTCCAAGGAAAGCAATGTTTTAAACAAAGTATCATGACATATTTATCATATATACACAGCTTCCTCATTCGCAAACTCAAATGTGCGGGGGTTGCAGGGATCGGGACCAATTGTGCAACCAATTGTCAACGGGGTTCAGATGATACAATTTGACATTTTTCATTTTGAAATGAAAGGTGGTACATAGATCATTACCAAACATGCTATCTAAGACACTTTAAATGTAGCGCGCTAGCTGTCTTTGAATGCATGAGTCCTGTGGGCTTTGCCATGCGAACGTGAGATCAGTCTGATATCTGATGCATGAGATTGGGAGCTAGTCAATCAGAGACACACTGGTGACACAGTAAATACGCTCATCAGGAGAGCAGTCTGGATTTCACAATAACAGCTTTGAGCCTCGACATTAGCCGACAGCGACCAGGAGTCTGCAGTGGACAAACACTCACACGCATAGGCCAACGGCTGCTATCGGTCAGTCCGACTGGCAGGAGCATTCAGTCACAACATTGTCACTAGCCAAAGAGTGCAATGGATGAGTTCATCACACACTACAGATGCAGGGTTCCTGGCATGCTGTGCAGCGTTTCGGGCATGCAGGTGCAAATTCAGTTGGCACTGGGCTAACTCAAGTGGCACAACTCGGAATTTAGAATTAGGGAGGAAAATAATGAAAATATAAAAACTTGATAAAAATTAGCTAACTGGAGACGGTGTCAATGTAAAGGGTCAAAAGGAAAAACTATGCAGGCTGATACAGGTCTTCCACAGTCTTTGGGTGGAACACATTATTCCAGAGTATTAACCATTAACCAACTTTTTTCATTAAAATAACCACACCTTGCCTTCTCCTCTCCTCAAGCCAGCTTGTCATTGGCATTTGCCTTTTTTATTGGTATGTCCTTGCCAAAGCTGAAGTACCCAAATAGATTTTGTGTATAATTATCCATGATGGGAAACAGTGAGGTGAGCCTTTCCTGCTTTTACTTAAAAACTCTATAAAGGAAACAACAACAAAATTATGAAATTACTGAGGTAAGACTCTCCTGCAGAGTGTTCATAACATCTTGCCCTGTGAATCATAATTATCATCCCCTCAGGTACTGGCAGTTCTCCCTTATCCAGACAGATATAAGATTGTGCTCTAATTAGCAGGTAACCTGTAGGTTTGCACTAGCTGTTAGCATCATTGGTGCTGGAGGACTGCAACGTTTGTATGTGTGAAAGGCAGACAAAAGGAAAGACAACGACCTTAAACTACACATGCAAGCATATCCTAGATGTGGCGATAAGCCTATGTTTTCAGTTCAAACATTTGCATCCAAACAGAACAATGCAGTAACAGTCCTCCTCTCAAATGCAATGTGGAATGCTAGTTTGTTGCTGTTGCGTAAACAGCCACAAAGAAAAAAAATACTTGTATTAGGTGATTTGAGTACAAACTTTAGTGCTTTGATAGCATTTTATGTTCAAACTGTTTATGGTATTTTCACCTGAGAATGACTAAACATTGGAATTGTAACCAGGGGAAGTCAGTGAATTCTCACAGATTAGATGTTTTGGAGAGCATCTCATGAACAGACTATACAATGATGGATTATGATTTGGTAAGCTTCTTTCAGTATTTCGGGTAAAATAATTGCATAGAATATCAATACAAACATTGGAGAGAATGTGATGCTGAACAAATGTAATTTACATAAAGCCAACAGACAGCCCTAAACAGCACACTAATTCTCGCATAGGCTCTTTCTCCGCTCGGTACAAGCAGCGCATTTAATTAACTCATTAACACCGAAACGGACCTCAAATGTACCAAACCAGTAAATTCCCCAAATACTTCATACAGCTAGGAAGTAGGCTAATGTTACTACCTTTTGTACTGGACCACGAGAGTGAATGAAAACTAAACTCCTACGTCCAGGGTCTGGATAACTCATACGATGGAATTAACAAACCGGTTTCGTGTATAAGCGGTATCTCACGACAGTTACCCACATATACCTTACTTAGTTTGCACGTGGCAATGTTTCAGCCTATTATCTGAGCTTTTTTGTTAGGCTAGCTAGCTAATGTATTATGTGGTTGGCGGGGATCTTCCAGGTAGCTGGCTTTGAATAATTCGTACAGTATACGAACATCGACTACATTTGAAACGGCAGTCATTAATCTTCCTGGTTCAAATACGAACCCGCCTAATATATTGCAGAATGTATTCATGTTTCCACATGATTATGTTCCGCTTATATCGAATGTAACTACGAATATATCGGAACCGCGGAACCCAAAATCGGTTATGTTTACAGTTAAACCAAGCAGTTCAAGCACAGGCTGAAAGAAATCTGCCGTTTTCTTAGGAACCATGTTGTCTACTAGCCTACTAGTATGAACCTACCTTTACCGCTATTGTTGGTTTACAGCACAGGTGACAGTCATTTCTTCACTCGACTGGGGATAAAATAATCGGTCGAAGCTGTGCATCGTTCAAAAAGGTCGATGTTAAAAGAAGGCGAGAAAAGAGCATACAGCTGAGCTGTCAACACGACGGTAGAAACAGCGAGGAGGCTGGGTCTCTGCTTGCAAACTTGTTGCGTTGAGCATCCACTGGTTGAAGTGGGCAGTGCCTAAGCTACTCGACGCACACGTATAGCGGATTTTAAAGTAGCTTACTGTATCCAGTCTTTAATTCATAAACACCTTTGCACTAAGATCTTAGCACATGTTGATGTGGACTTCATTGTTTGTCATGTAATTTCATGTTCACCAATCAGAGCGATAATAGGCAATAAAGCCTTGCCCAGATTTGGACTTGCCTATTTCGTGAAAAGTAAAATGATTAGATTTGAACATGCAGCTTAAAACCAGGTGTCATTGTGCATCCAAGTTTTGCATCGCCTACATGTATGAATGCATGTAGCCTATATTAATTAATGAATATGGGACTAGCCCACTTGATTCATATTTGCAACAATCACCCGTTGAACATACAAGAGTGACATTGTAAAACTATGCATCCTATTTGTAGGCCACTTTACATTAAACCCTTTTTTTATCCAAAATTTCTGACTAAAATAAATTCACTAAGATACTTGAGCATTCCCATCCACTCATTACTTTCTGTTTATGTATGTATGCCTTTATATGATGTATATATGTATAGTATTCATAACCTTGATTTCAAGTTTAGTGGTCATGAGAATGAGAAAATAGTCTGACCTCTCCAAGAGCATTTTTGGCAGCACAGAGCTGCCTCTGACGTTGCCACGTGTATTACTAAATTGGGCAGCTGGGTAGGGGGAGACAAAGACGTCTCTCATAAACCGATTCCGAAGACCACCAAAAAAAGCCCCTCATTAAGCACCGGTCAGTTCAACAGGGAATTATTCACTGTAGCATTGGCTTTTTGTTTATGTATGTTTCCTTTTAGTCCACGTGCTATGTTCTCTTCCGATTATGAATAGGTCAACTGAAAGGATGAGAATAGAGTTGCTAATAATGCGCCGCTCTACTGTTTGCTACTCCTGGCACAAGTACTCAGAAATCAATCCATGAAATTGCACACAATGACTAATTTGTGTTAAGCATCGACGCAAGCATCCTGAGCATGAGGCCTTTGCAGACTAACGACTTGGTGCTTTCACCGAAGAGAACAATTAAACCCCTATTCCAACCATGTCTTTTCCTCTGTCACGAGGATGCGCACCAATCGGGGGATTCAGACAGGTATCGCGCACTTCCTTCAGACTTTATCCAAGGGTCGCCTCCATGGTAACCACAGCTCTGCTCACACAAGTGGTCAAGCCAGAGTGTTTGTATGGGGCTTTTTATATTCCGACTCAGGTCACCCGATTCCCAGAAAAGCTGCAAGAAAAACAACAACCTCTCACTTTGTTCTTAGCTCCTTGGACTCTTTCCGGGGAGCTCTTTTCAGGCGCGCATTTTTTATTTACTGTAATTAAAAGGCTTTTTTTAATTATTATTTATTATACAGCTATTTTCAAAGTGGAACGATTGTGATACTTTTAATACATTACTAATGAAAAGGGCTTGTTTCTACTTTGTCCCATGCACCAATAGAGCTAACATTTTGTATTAATGAGAGCATCAAACTGTATTAATGAGAAGTTAGGCAACGTGACCTGGAATACCTGTTCATATCCACAGATTTAAAACATCCCAGGAAACGAATCTTAGGCAGCTTTCGTAATCTAGCAGGCCATAGCCTTCCAATACACTCTGACAGCAGAACAATTATTTAAAAAGCTGGCTGCGTTCAGGGTTAATACGAATGCCTCAAATTTACGTGGCTCACCAAGAGTACAGTACGCATTCCACTGGAAATTGCGGATGTCTATTTCCCCGGGACACAGGCGTGGAAAAACACAATGCAAGTCTAGCAGGGTCAGCTCGGCTAGTTCGCTAGGAAAGCGAAGGCTCGTAGCAGGTCACCTTGGCTAGAGGCGATTTCGTCTTCAGCTGACGGGTAACGCGTTTGTCGAACACAAATCGTTGAGTTGAGGCCAGTGTTCAAACGCCAGCTTGGACTCAGGCAATCTCTCTCGTTAGATTACACATGCACCAGCAGTGCTGTTTTTCCCTGTATTGACCATAGCACTACAAGCAACCATTGCCGCGTAGGAGACCCTTTGACTTGAGCATTTCTATAGTGGAATGGGTACGAATGTTCCACATGCACACCATGTCCAGCTGTTTTGAAATGGAGACCGCCTAATACGCAGCATTCCCCAGAGCATAGCTACGGCAAGTCAGTCACCGCACAGGCCGTTTCCCTGGAGATCATAAGAGCTCTTTGATGAGTAATTGCTGTATGCAGCCTGTATATACACGCCAGATGCAGGAGCCAACCAAAAATAATCATCATGTGGAAAAGTACTAGAAAAAACAACAGACCAGAAACAAACACCCAACATAATTCTGATGAACAATTGAATAGAACAGAACTGTGCACCATTTTACAAATGCTTTGAGATGTTTTGTATTAGCAATGAGCTTCCCATGATATATCATGAAAATTGATTTATTTTTCAGTGTTGCCCTCAAGAGGCTACTTCACTGAGATATGGTGACCATCATTCCAGAGGTGAATGCGAACACATCCACAAAAAAAACAGAACTTTCACACAAATTTCAAATCTGAAATCAATCGTTCATCGCAAGGATTCAGCATGGGAAAACTAGGCTGCTGTTTAGTTCACCTGATGCCTGATCAGTCAGAATTAGCAAGCAGGTAAAAGGCAGAAACATGACAACCCAACCAAGCATTCCAAGCACTCTGAGGCCCCGGCAGAGCCTCTCAAAGAGGAAAAGCCAGGACAGAAACTTAGAAGTGGAGGGAAGATGGGGCAACAACACACACTGGGTCTCAGGGCACAGAGGAGGGGGTAAACTGCCTTTTAAAAACCTGTGAGAAAATTGCATGATTATCAAGAGGGCGATGATGTTCCTTCCTCTATGTGAACACTCTCACTCAACCTATAGGCCAGCGGAGGGCAGGCATCCCCATTCAGCCGGGTTCCTCTCCAGACCACTTCCCATCAGGGAGCATTTTCTCCCCACTTAGGAGTTTTTAAAATGTATTTATTTTCTTTATTTACCTTTGCTATCAGGGGGCTGCGGGCTCGTCTTTCTTTTTCCCTTCTGCTGTTCTGCAGGGTGACTTTATGAAATTGAATTTAACTTATTTTTATTCATAATAATAACAATATCATAATTCTTATTTATTGATACTATGGGTTTTTATATCTAATTTGTCATTACAAATGTATCAATGTTATATTTGTATTTTTTTTTATTTAACTGTATGCTCAAAGTTCTATACAATTATTATTATTATCATTATTATGATGGTGTCCGGAGACGGCGGGCTCACCTTTTTCCAGTCCTGGGTTTGGGCGTCCTCTCGTAGTGACCCAGACGGGCCCTCCGCAGGCCGGGACCCTCTGCCGGAGCCTCAGGGCGGGCAGCGTAAATGGTGCATCCCATGAACCCCTCGCTCAGAGCCGCTGTGGCGTGGCGGGGCTGGGGGGAGCCTGTCCTCGCCTGTCAGCCAGCCGTCCCCGCGAGGAATCCAGCGGAAACCCATCGCATCAGCATCTCCTGCCCTCTCTCACCCTCCGCCCTCCTCCTGCTCCCCCACCCTCCACACTCCTCCCTCCCACTTCCTTCCCTCCCTCTCTCTCTCTCTCTCTCCCTCCCTCCCTCGCCTTCCTCCCCCTCTCATCTCCCAGCACGGGGATAATCAGATTTCACATTTACACTCTGGGGGAAAAAAAAATAAAAATCATCCTGGTGTAATCCACTGCTGTGAAACCTCATGCAGAAAGGGGCTGGTCGCCCTGCTGCACACCCTGAGCCTCTGCTGAACGCTGACAATCAGGCCTGCCCAAGCAAATCAGGCCCGGCATTATTCTCCCAGCTGCACAGACAGTCCGCAATAATAATAATTACAGGATGAGGGAAGAAGCCGTAATTACCTCATCACGCTGTTGAAGTACAGAACGCGTTTGCGGCAGGCGAGGAAATATCCAGGATGACGCGGGACTGGGAAATAACAGGGTTCAGGTTATGTTGTTACATTCTGCACGAGTCGCTTGTTAAACTGCCACCGAGCACAAATTCTGCCAATAAAAGTAATGTTCTCACAGGCCCGGAAGAGGTGGCAAGACTCAAATTTATGAATCACTCTCTAGCTTCTTCACTGAAGACGACGGACACAATGTGAGCCGGATTTAGTTAGCCTGGTTCGTAGGGAGACATGCAATATATTATCACTGGACTATTGCAGCAGCAACCCCACCCCCCACCCAATCTCTTCAAACCATACATTACATAGCAGAGACAATAAATGTCTCCTACGCTCAAAGGTACAATAATATCTGGTACTGTTAGACAGTGCTTAGGGCTACTCACAATGAACAGTTGCGATTCACCTTTTAGAAATCACTGAACACACATTTTATCAGACTGGATGCTGAAAACAATTGCCTGCTTTATGAAAAGATTCAGTCCACACATTTCTCCAGATGTTGAGGTTAGGAAAGTACAATGCATGAAATTCCCCACAGCTATGTTTGTGCATTCCTGTGATTTATATGTCTCTGTACGTGTCTCTCCATATATACCCTCGCCTGGAACTCCAAACTGAAAAATAAAGCTGGTCTTGGTTATTAAAGGAATGTACACTCACTGAGCACTTTATTAGGAACACATGAGCATGCTGACCATGCAATTATTGTATCAGCCAATTGTGTGGCAGCAGTGCAAATGTAAAATCATGCAGAACCGGGTGGTGATTGACCATGGAATGATTGTTGGTGCCAGACAGGGTGGTTTAAGTACCTCAGAAACTGCTGACCTGCTAGAGTTTCTAGAGAATTGTGCGGAGAGAAACCCCCCCCCCCCCCACATTCAATAAGCAGCAGTTTAGCAGGCAAAAAAGCCTTGTGAATGAGCTCTGAACACACAGCATGTCAACTCTCTAAGTGGATAGACTACAGCAGCAGAAGACTAATAAGTCTAAAAAAATAAATACCTAATAAAGTGCTCCCTGAGTGTATATGCACTTTGCAGATTATACAGTGTTTTTGGTTTGAAGTTAAACAGATCCCGGATTTCATTTCATACACAAACATATTCCCCTGTTTATGCATATTCGGTAATAAAATAATGACAATTAGCAGATATACTATTGCAAATAGTTTATTAATAGGCTTTGTCATGTTTTTGGCAATGGCAATATGACGGATGCTGTGAAAAGTTATAAATAATCCTGAATAATAATTCAAGATTACATTCTGCTAATATTTTGGTTAGCAACTCCCAAGGGGCTCCGAAATGTAAAATATGGGGGTCTGTGATGCCAAACTGCACAGAAAAGTGCTGTTTGTGTATCAGCCAAAACCCTTAAAAGGACAATTTCTCAGGCTGTCAACACTGTGATTTTGAGACCTCTAGTGGCAGGAAGAAGTACTTCCTGCAGTCAGTTCAAATGCTGTCTGTAAACTGCTCATGCCCTGTAGCATCTGTCTTTTGACATCAAAGTGTGGAGAAGCAGCTGTGTGTGTGTGTGTGTGTGTGTGTGTGTGTGTGTGTGTGTTCTGTGTCACTGAAGACGGACTCAGCGTCTGGCTGCAGGCTGCCAGTAAAAGCACCTTACCCCTCTCCTGCTCACACAAAGATGAAAGGAAAGCTCTCTGCTCCAGACGTGAGGTAAAGCAGTCATACATCACCTGACACGTGAAATCAAGAGCCCCTTTACTCTCACATGCCATCCAGTGTTCTGAGAGCAGTGTCACACCACTTTTTAAAGGAGTAGTTCCGCCTTGATGCAGTTTGATGGACAGACAAAAGCAACACAGGGGAGGGTGTTGTTTGGCAAGTCTCTAGGCACCGTTTTCACAAACAACTCGCAGAGAAATATGCCGTACGCATGGCTCCCGGAATAGCATGGACCTATTAAACTGATCATTCTTTCTCCAAAACAGCCATTAACATTTTATTAAATAGCTTTTTAATCTTAATTTTGGCACTACTTTGCAAAAATCCCTTTCTGATGAATGTTATAGTTTTGGCAGGCACCGTATACAGGGCAGCAAAACAATACGATAATGCAAGAACAGAGATCACAAATCGCATATGAGTAGTAACCATTTCCAGAGCCTGAGAAATCCATAAAAACTCCATCTTGAACGCATCATACGCACATCACGGTTCACAGATTAAAATAAAGTTTAGCCGTTTATTTTACAAAATGAATACACAGAAGAAGAAAAATCTAGAGGCGGTTTTTACATGTGGGTTTCGAGAACGTGGCTTGCAAGAATGCGACCATTTAGTATGCAGGGTCAGGTTGAAAGAGGTCTGCAGCACCACAGGAAGCAAAACATGCCTCTACCTAAATAACACAAACAGTGCTGTAAATTCTCAGAGCAGACGCTGAGAACAACTATACTAGTGTGCTATGAGCTAGGTGACCTATTAAAAACAGGCTTAAATTCAGTACAATTATGAAGCGTTGGGCAGATCGTGGTGACTCTGCAGTTTTCAGCGGTATACACTGCAGTCAGTGTGCGTGCTGCTCAGCACTGTACTGCTCCACCTCGTTTGGACGCCAGCAGAGAACGTTAATCACTTTTACAATGAAACTCTTCACTGCCGTTTGGCCCAAAAAAGTGATTTTGGATCACAGCCTAGCACAGCACAGCCTGCTTACCTGACTGAATGCAATGTTCCTGGAGCGCTCTCTCATGCATTCATTAATAACAACAAAAGCACGATTCACCTTACTGGGCTGAATTTAGGTGTAATGGAAGACATGCATACTGCTGAAGTTCAGATGTCATGCCAGGTCACTATGTATCCAAGCACCAAATAATAGGCCACATTCAACTAAAGCTATTAAAGTCAGAAACCGATGCCATTAATTTAGGTGAAAAAAAAATTGCTTGAACAGTAGGGGTCGTATAAAGTCTTACGGTTGGGATTAGTTCCCCGTTGACCACTAACGACTCCAGGCCATTGGATGCACAATACAGTACAGAGCCTCTGAGGGTATCGGATGACACTTCTCAACAGGGCTTGATCACTTGTCTATTGAAACCAAGTTAATTCTAACATTTATAACCCTTGTTGAACTCCAATAACGGTTGACTCAGTCACAGTCCTGAGTTTAGCAAATATTGTCAGCAGAGGGAGCCAAATACCACAGAATAAGGACACAGGAGGAGCACATGTTAGTGACGCCTCCTTCCACAAGGGATCACATTTACTGGCTTTCAACCCCTCTTAAAAATGAAATGCATGAGAATATGAAAAACTCCTCACAGTAAATGAAAGATTGAAATACTGAAATGTAATGTTCTGAGCAGTGACTCTCAGGCATACAGGCAGGATGCGTGCAGGATGGTGTGAATATCAAAAAAAATAAAAATAAATACAAACTCGTAAACATAAAATGGTTGAGATGGTCTTTATAATAGGCTACAGTCTGGATGAGATTTTGAACTTTGCCTACAGTGGGCATGCTGCCTGCAGTTGGCTGACTGTCTGAGCTGTAAAATGGAGTTGGAGGGAAGATAATTCCACCAATCACTGAGTCATTGGCAGCCACGGACCAATGAAAAGTGACCTGACTGAGGGTGGGATGAGAGGCCATGGCTTGGCAGTGCCGAGGTTGAGTCACACTGGCATTGCTACGTTTGATGAGGGCCTTTGTCCCCCACCCCCAGCAAAGAGCCTCATTAGCATTTTAATAACATTTCAGTCACCTTTAGGGAGAGATGAATGATTTTCAAGGACCATTATCAAAATCCTATGAAACTGATACATTGAAGATGGAACCATTTTGCACAGTGTACAAGTCAGTGAGCTAGCCAATTCAATGTCAATACCAGCACTGGCACAACTTCACTTTATTGTGAATTATACATCAACAGAGGGACTTGCCAAGAGAGATGGACGAATCTTTTTTTCAACCTGCTTTTAAGAAATGTTATACGGTCCATGACAATCGAGGATGAAGTATGTCCAAGGATGTGGAAGAACCGTAGGACCCCAGGAGAAGGCCAGAGAAGGCCTGCTTGCGTCCAGGCCAGCAGGGGGGTTTCAGACATGGAGGGGGGAAGGATTATTGGAAAAGGAATATACTGTATTGTGCGGCTAACACAGCTTAGAAGAGACAACTACATGAGCAAACATTAACTTGTACATTATCGTAGGCACTGTGTGTGTTAAGAGGCAGTACGCCAGAGAATAAATGGCACAGCATGGCTTGGCAAGTTTACGGCATAAATTAAGCTCACTATATTCCAGTAATAACAGCAGCATTGATGACCTAATAACAAAAGGACTTCCAACCCATTAATATCAGATATTACAACATTGATCTAAAAAGAGAAAGGCACTTATGAAGTGAGCTAATCCATTTTACAGAGCCCTTATTACTCACGCTGAAGAAAGAGAGACACTGAATGACAGATGTGATTGTCTCATAAAAAGATTTATTTTTTTGCCTAAATGTACAAAGGCAAGTTACAGTATTGTATAAAAAAAGAAAACGTGGTAATGTACACTTTACATAAGAGAAAACTCCAGGAGGGAGAGGGGTTGAGACAAGGGGAGGGGGAGGGAGGGGGAGCAGGGTAAGTTGTGGGGAATGAATTCAAACACAGCGATTAAAAAAAAGCTGTAAACATCTTCCTTTCAAGTACCGATGACTGATACCAAGTCACGCCCCCCTAGCTGTGATTGACAGGAGAGGGGATACGGGGGCGGGGCTGAGGACGAGGGTGACGGGCAGGGAGTGGGCGGGGCACAGGAGGAAACCCACAAGAACAGAACGCATTCTCTCTCCCCCACAGGATCACAAAAGGACGTCTATCGAGCACCATTTGAGACAAGACTTTAGCAACGGCTGTGTTGTGATAAAAAAAAAAAAAAAAATCCAACTGTTGTCTCCTACGATGGGTAACAAAAAAAATAATAATAAAAAAAACCTCCACAATAAATTACAAAGAATCAAGCGCTTTTTCTTCAGTCTGAACCAAATCAACAGGCAGCGAGTGTTTGCTTATGCAGCTTTCAAAAAGAAGGCCAAATTACTCATTTTATTAGTTGGTTCTCACCCCCCCTTCTGTCCCATAAAGATCACTTGTTTTAAAATCTACAGGCTCCACCCACTTCCACTAAATCTCCTGCCAGAATAACACTAAACAGTTTAGGTCAGTATGTATGGACATGCATGTGACATGCTGCAGACAGTGTAATGGCTGTTGTCCGTTCAAAAACATTGGCTTTCAACGCAAGAACTGTACAGAATTCTCCATTGCCTACTCTGGTATTCAGTTGAGGACAGTCAAATGATTTGCTATAGTCATTGCTATACGTAAAAACAACCAAGAAGCCAAGAACCGAAACAATGCCGAACAAATTTTAAGAACGAACGTTTAAAACTAACGCTGCTTGGCTTGAAGCGTATTGGCAGGGAAATCCAACAATCTTTCGGATGGAAAAACGCGTAAAGAGAAGAGCAGTGACTGTGGTATCCCCAGAGCACTTCCAGTAAGGTAGTACTTCCACTGGTACACTGGCTGCAAACTCAGCCTCCGTCTGACAATCTCTCGCTGCGATGGAATTAAGGAAAAGGACCACAGGCAGAGGCTAAAAACAAATCCCAAGACACCATTTAATACCTCTGATTTTGAGACAAGAATTCTCTCCAGAATCTAGCTCCACTTCCTGTTAAAACATGAGGCACTTCCTGTACGGGGGGGGACAATGGTGTGGAGTATGACTGCAGTTCAATCGGTAGACCAGCCCAGCATCAACACAACTTCACAGTAAGCCATGTTCTGCCATTACGGTTCTCTTTATGCACATTAAACTGCACTAGCCCCCCTTATGTTCAGACATTTATATAAGCTCACAATACCGATATAATTTACTAGCCCATTTTCATATTCCACTCTGTCTCATTAATAAACAACAAAGATTCTTGGAAGGCGTAAATCACATTTACCATTTCTAACAAAATTTCTGGCATTGAAAATGTAAAATTTAAAACCATTTGATTGTGGAAAAAGTCTTTGCGAAGCAGCAGGGAACTAAAACTATGTTTCGCTCTGGAAATATTCATCATCTGCTCTCAACCCCTGGCTGAACAGAGAGGTATGGACCATCCCCTGACATTTTGAAATTCAGTACTACCATGTACCCCACAATACCACACAGCCCTGTAGAATCAATCATCGTAAGGGAAAAAGAAGTTCGACACTGGTGACTAAGCCCAAAGAAAATGCAACAAAAAAGAAAAAGAAAAAGAAAGATCCTCATATGTACTTGTTTTTCAGAGGAGTACACGGAGGTTGAAATAGTATCGCAGGAGAGGGCAAGGTTAGAGGGACAAACTTCGAAAGAAAGAAAAAATAAAAATAAAAATCACAACACTTCAAATATAAAGCCGTTACACCAGCTACAGTTTTCATATTATATCAACAATGGTAGAAAAAAAGAGAAAAGGCTAAACAGACGAAAAAGTAGGAAATTTCTAATAGCATCCAACAGCCTTTTAAAATAATTCCTCTGTACCATATATACAGAAACCACATATTGAGTGCGTGTGGGAGAGGGAGAGAAAAACTAGGGAGAAAGGTGAACATAGCAAACCTGTGGGGCTTACTCTGTTTGAAAGAACATTGTGTAGGGTTAATGCTTTTTTAGTGCTATATTACACCATGCGGAAGAACACAACAGAGAGAAGGGGCTTCTGGTAAGGAGGGAAAACAAAACGGACAGCAGAGATGTGACTTCGTTCACAAAGCGCTCATTCACTGACGACACGGGAAAAATATCCTGACAGCTATCCACAGCACTCCGTGTTGAAGTGTCCTTGAATAAATAGTTAAGTACAATGCAAATGCGCTGTGATGTTGTTCAAACAAAAACAGTCACGTGCGCTCTCGAAGAATCACTTTCGCAGTCCTCTGCTGGGGCGTTGAGTTTTTTTGGGGGGGGGAGCAGCAGCAGGGCGGGACCGGAGGAGGGGTCCTTGTTCCGCCCGGTGTCCTCGGGCAGGAGAGGGGATACCTGCCACCGTCTTCGCTGTCGCAAGTCTGGTCGGAGGCGGGCGCCCGGCAGCCAAGCGGGCATTTCCTGTGGACACTTCCTGTGGTGGGCGGCTGGGCGCATAGTTCAGCATGTCCAGACCAGTCCCCCCTTCCAGCACGCGGGCCTGGCACATACATACGCACGCAGGCGCAAAGACGGGCCCCAAAACAGCAACCACAACAATGAGCGCGGGTTTAAGCGGGGGGGGTCAACCCGGCTGGCACTGAGCAGCTAGGCTGCGCTGTCTCCACATCGGTCCCTGAAGGGGGGTTCCTCAGGCCCTGGTGAGGACAGAGCCATTCTGGACCAGCACCAGTGTCACATCAGTCTGTGATCGCCCGCTCGGTCCAGCGACTCCAAGTCCGGCTCTCTCTGTTGTGCGTCCACTACATGCCGTAAACCCTGTTCCTCAGGGTCGCGGTGGGGTCACGGCGGCCTGCTTTAGCCTTCGTCATTTCCTTCACAAATAGAAAGGTACCTCCAGGCGCGCCCCTGTCCCCTCGTGTAACGGCTGACCTCCAGTACACAGTGTGGTCTATAATGGAGGCATTGACGTTGCCTGTAAACTGTTTTACCCTTCCGGAAGAAACCGCCAGACTGAAGTAGCCAGCACAGTGCGGTCCGTCGAGTGTCCGACACAAACAGCGCGTTTCCGTTTTGTCGTCGGGCAAAAAAGGTGGGGCCAACCAGATGGGCCAATTTTGTCAGCCATAACTTTAAAAACAACAATGACAACGACATTGAAAAAGAAAGGAGAGAAAAATGTCAAGAAAACTCAAAAAGTCTGAAGTACAGGGACTGCCATGCAGAGACAAAGTGGTAAAAATGTCTCGGACAAAAAAAACGAAACATGGACAATGTATTATCCTCTGAAATCAAGTAGGTGGATACCTTTTATTCCAAAACAAAAATTCTAATAAAAACAACTTGAAGCGATGTTTATTCCTCCGAAGGAGAGAACGAGAGGTGATTTTGTCAGGTCAGTGTGTGGAGACAAGCAGCTTCAGTTTGCATAGAGAGCCACTGTGGCAGGCCAGACAGGGCAGCAAACGGGCTGCTCGCCCCTACCCCCTCTCTCTGTTTGTATCCGACAGGCAAACCAAGCAGAGAACTCATAGTGACGTTCTGAAGTTCCGCAGGGATACCCACATGTTCCCTTGTCCAGCTGCAAATGAAAGACCAGGTCAGCCAATGGAATCGTTTTGTTGTAGTGATCCAAAGTTCTGGTTCTGTGTGACCCATGCCTTTCCCCGGGTCCCTGAAAGCAGCTCGTTCGCCTGTGTGTCTCGTCAACAGTGCAAGAAGGTACAGTGGCTCTCTGGGTGTCGGCAGAAGACGGCGATGTTGTACCAGCTCTTGGGTCCGTAGTTGGGGGCGGGGGGGGGTAGAGGGTTTACAGACGCTAAGGGAAGAAGAATCTGCCAAACATCCAGGCAGAAAAACTAAAACATACAGAAACACCATTTAACTGATGTCTAAAAGAGCTCCACACGCTGCCTCATGTGATCCAGTCACATGACTCCTTGCGAGATTGAGGTGAGCCAATCAGGTCTCCCTATAAAAAAAGACAAAGAAAATGGGTAAATTTCTTGTTCAATTGCAAAGTTCAATTTGCTGCACAAAAGATCAGTAAGTACGCTATTACAAAACAAATATTAGTCATCAAATTTTACACATGAGAGGAGCTAATAATGTATGCTAATTGATGCAGATGAATAGTGCTTTGCAAAACAGTTCTGTAGAATTGCTGGAGGTCTGCAGTGTGCATTTTATATGAGTGAAGCAGCTCCCAGCATAGGGCCACCGCAAATCCAGACAAGCGCTCTGGTGCTGTCCATAAAACACCTTCCTCTGACTACTGTCACACAGCTCACACAACTGCATCTTAATGTCTTTCTGTGTGAAGTCTGCCGCTCAGCCTTTGGTACTTGTCAAACAATCTGTGCCAGTAAACTGCTCCGTGCTCCGAAAATGGGGGCCTTACCGTTCTCACCTCCTCGCGGGGGGGTACAGGGAGGGGGCTGAGGCTTGCTGACTGGCAACGATGGCTGAGGATGAGAGACCTGCGGGAGGGAGGGAGAAGTCATTGAGGCTCAGTGGATAGTTGGGTTTCTGACCCACAGGTCGCAAGTTCAATTCCCATTAAAGCTTTACAAAGAGAAAAAGGCAAACGTGTATCATCCTGGATAAAGGTTTGGAAACAAGCAAACGTTAGATTTCAAATAAAGACTTCATGTCAATATTTATTTCCAGTAATTTAACACACTAAAATGATCCACATGATGAGTACACATGTTAATGTGGAAGGCGTCTCGTTAACATGTGTGGATGCTGGGGGAATGTGGCCCTTGGGAGGGACGTACCTGTGGCATAGGTCAGGTCGTACTGCCCTGAGAGCAAGGGGTAGCCCAGGTGGTGGTGGGAGGGCATGATGCGCTGGGAGGGGGAGGAGCGGGGCCGGTCCATGTCCCTCTCGCGTTCCCCGCCGCCCCGCTCCCTCTCGTGGGACGCCTTCTCGCTGACGGTGGGGGACTTGCTCTTGTATTGGCTGGCGTGCTGGTGCAGGATGTCCAGGGCCTTGGACTCGGACGTGGATTTGCTGCTGACGGTGGGGCTGGCGCGGGACTTCTCCCCCTCCTCGGGCCCACCCATCTTACTGCCGTACGGCGAGAATGAGTAGCCCGTGGACAGGTAGGAACCTGGAGATGCACGGGAGCAACGTTAGGCAAATGGCGGCTATTTCCTGTGTCGTTAATATTCGCTTCAAGCATAGTGGGAAGCACCAAAACCCCTAAATCACAAGCTAAGCCAGAAAACCACACCTACATATTAATGTTCTGTCAAAACATAAAACAGGCATGATAAAAAGGAGAGAAAGAAACATCACCCAAACTATATTAAAAGTATCCATACTCATAGTACTTGGGATTCTTTGGTGAGTACTGAGTAAAAACATGTTCTACTGGAGTAATGGTGAGCGATTCTGTGGAGGTGTTGGCTAGGCATGTCCTCGGTCTCTTACCTGGGTAGTTCTGCATCATGACAGAAGGCATCCCCCGGTATCCCGGGTGGTTGGGGTCATAGCCTTGACCGTAAGGGTAGCCGTGCATGTAGGGCATGTAGGACTGGTGCTGTGCCAGGGGGGAAGTGAACTGCATGTGGGCGGCCGGCCGGGGGTCCTTGCCCATCCCTCGGTGGTCCTCCGAGGAGGCCGCCGATGTCCGCGGGTCGGCGGTCTCCTTGCCCTCCTCTTTGGGGGCAGGGTCCTTCGGCCGGGACCTCTCCTCTTTGCCCTTCCTGTCCCGGTCCCTCTCTCGCTCCCTCTCACGCTCCTCCTTCCAGCGCTGCTGCTCCTCCTCCTGCTGCTTCTGCGCTTCGGGGTACTTGTTGGGGTACACGTAGGGCCACAGCCTTGCGTCGGGCTCCTGAAAAACACAGGTCGGATTGTGAGCCAATGCACTGTAGCAGTTCACAAGCCTGGAATCAGGCAGCTGCAGTTAAAATACCAGGTAGTGCACCACTCTTGCAACCATGAGCAGACAAATTATTTTCTTCAACACAAAAAGAAACTGCTAAAAAGAACAATGTAAGCCGCTTAACAGTCCCACTCCAGGAGTAAACAAAATAAACGTTCAGTGATGTACTGGAATTCAGTAAACTTCAGGAGATTACCAAACAAAAGCCCTCAGAGAATGAGATTACATTTCACCTTCCTTATTTGAATCACAAATTCCCAAACATCAACTACACAGCTTAAGAGTTGCATTATGACATCTTGGGTACCTACGTGCTAAAGACCATCTACAGGCAATGAAATGAAAAAATAATAAATAAATATTTAAAAAAAAGAAAAAACGATTTGTACAGAGGGCGGAGACACATACCTGTCTGTACCACATGGCCTGCTCCATTCCTGACGGCCTGCCAGATTCCAGGCCGGACTTGGACTCCTCCTTGGCGTGATGCCCACCCTCGCTCAACTTCATCTTCAGCCCCTCGGCCTGCTGGGAGAGGACTTTGGGATCCTCGCCCTTGGGGATGATGACGGACTTGGTGGGCTCTGCGGGAGAGTCCTTGGGCTTGCCGGGGGCCTGGGGCTTGCCCAGGTCGGACAAACTGGGAGCCTTGGAGAGGGTGGGAGGGATGGACGCCTTCTGCTTCCACTCTTCCTTCATAGAGGCCTCCCGCTCCTTCAGGGCCGCGTCCGACTTCTTCTCAGCCGCACGGTGCTGCTCCGCAGCCTGCCTCTGCCGCTCCTCGTACTGCTGCCGGTAGGAGGCGTTGTTGTTCATCAGGTGGTTGTGGTAGGCCTGGTCCGGGTGGTAGCCGTAGGGCGGTACGTAGGCGTACTGGTTGTAGTAGAGGGGCTGCATGTACATGTTGGAGCGCTGCTGGATGACCGAGGGCTGCTGGGGTTGGGTGGGCTGCTGGGTGGGGATGCTCATCTCTGGCTTGCGCTCCTCTTGGGGCTCCACCTTGGCCTTCTCCTCACTTGCCTCCTCCTCCTCCTTCTTCACCTTCACCGGCTGCCCCTCAGGCAGGGGGGCAGCGGAACTGGGCCCACTGGGGCTGGGGTTGGCATAGTTGGGGGAGTAGTAGGTCTCGTAGTTGGCGTAGTACGGGGACTCCTTGCTGGGTGTCTGGGAGGGAAAGAGGGTCTTCTTGGCCCCTTCCCTCATGGCCTGGTCCTCCGCCTTGGCCTTCATGCTCTCCAGCTTGCCTTCCCCATCCTCCCCTGCGTCAGAGATGTCCGAGTATGCCGGACTGTTGGTCTTCACGGAAGAGTTGTCGGCCCCATTCTGGGTGACTACATGGAGAGGCGTGAGGGGCTGCACCATCCCACCGCTGTCTATCCGGCTGGCCACACCGATGGACGGGCTGGGGGCGTTGTCTGTGAAGCTGTAGATCTTGTCCGCTTCGGCCTTCATGCTAGCCAGGCGGCTCTGGTGGGGGTCAGAGGAGCCATTGAGGAGAGCCTCATTCTTGCCCCCAGGGTCTGAGGACTCGGAGTAGGGACTCTTTCCCTCCTCAGGCTTCCCCTTCCCAGGGGGCTTGGGGCTGTCGGCCTCCTTGGCCTCCTTCTTCTTCTTGTCTTTCTTTTTCTTGTCCTTGGAGGCGCTGAGGGCGGGGTTGACGGCTGAGGGGTCTCCCATCACCGTGGGCTTAGGCTGGATGGCTTTGAGCTGGGGACTCTTGGGAATGGCTTGCACCACAGTGGTCATGCCGGGCGATGCGCCCGGGCTGCCGGCGGCAAAGGCGGCTGTCTGCAGGGTGTAGAGCTGCTGGGGTGGTATGGCCGGCGCTATAGGCCGGGCTGACTTCAGGCTCTTCTGCGCCAGCTTGTCCGACTTCCCGCTGGTGCCGGACTTCTTGGTCTTATCCTTGTCCAAGCCTTTCTTCTCGTCCATGCCGTCATTGCTAGCCTCGTCGGTGAGGCAGGGCCCGTCCTCACAGTCCATCGGCCCGCCCCCGGTGTCCACCTCAGCGTCGCAGGCCTTCTTCTTGCCCGACTGCTTGGAGCTGAACTTCCCGGAGGAAGGGGAGGGGCTCTGGGCGTCAAATCCCCGGCCTTTGGGTGTGACGGAGCGCGCCGGGGAGAGGCAGGCCTTCTGGGAGATGGAGGCGCCGTTGCAGCTGCCGGGGTCCGGGTGCAGGGTGGAGTCCTCCCCGTACTCGCTGTCCCCATCCAGGTCCAGCTTGATGTCGTCGTCGTTGTGCGCACGTGCCTGGTGGTACTTCAGCCCGTTGATGTGCTTGTACTTCTTGTTGCAGTTGGGGTGCGGGCAGTCGATGAGGACGGGGGAGGGGCAGTTGCGGTCAAGGGGAGGGGGCAGGGGCTCAGCCTTGATAGCGGGGATGGGGATAATGGGAGGGGGTGCCCCGCTGCTGGAATTGGTGCGCATGCGCTTGCTGCCCTTGGTGTCCTCGGAGCTGGAGTTGGGCTCCATATCAGAGGCCGGCTTGCTCTTGCGCTTGCTGGCGGAGGAAGGGCTGGCTTTCACATCCTCAGTGTTGCTGTTGGGCGGCGTGCGACGCTCTGACGAGTTCTGGCTGCCCCGGCGGCCCTTGCTGTTGGACCCAGCCCGGGTCTTGCTGCTGCTGCTCCCCTTGTTGTCGGAGGAGTTGCTGTTCTCGTTGACGGGGGTGTTGCTGTTCGGCCTCATCCTCTTACCCCGCCCACGGCCATTCCTCATCTCCAAGTCACTGGTGGGGGATTCACAAAATCTGAGGGGGTGGAGAGAAACAAACATTCATTGATTTGCCTAAACCAGCATAGAAAAGACAATAGGCGCTATTTTTACTCCAAATCAAAAAAGGAAACGGAGGGGGGCCGGGGGCTGGGGGGTGGGGGGGGAAATGCCACATCCCACATCATTACAATGGCTCATTTTATGATGTTGCTATAATTATAATGCAATTATCAACTAAGAGAAGGTTAACAACCCGTGACCACACACACTCAGATGAGCGATGGCTCCTCTCAGAATTATTCAAAGCGGGCTCAGGTTGCAGCAGGACTAGTGACAGCCTGAGGGTGCCAGAGGTGCTGCAGGCGTGGAGCCTGTGTCGGCGCATCTGTTATCCCCGTTCTGACAGCCGGCAGGTTCCGAAGGACCTCGAGCCATCACATCACCGGCGGGAAATGAAACAGGCTACCAGGGTACTGATGAGGCACTGCTCGGATGTACTTCTTTAACAGCGACATGGAAGCCGCAGACCCCTGTTAGCGCTGCCCACAACTGCCGTTCCTGGACAACCTCGCTCCCCAGCTGGGCACGGAAAGCTGAAAATGGCAACCCTGACCATGCACTTAACTGAGATGAATATGCACAGATGGCAGAGAGGAGTGCTGCTACTTGCTGTCCACTTGTCCTTTAAATGAGATTGAATTTCAAATCGAGCTGGTGAAACACCCTCTGCTTTTGATCGCTTGAGCTCTGTGTGTATGCCATCTGCGTTTGGAATACGGTGGTTACCTGATGCGGTGTCAGGTATGTATGGAAAATGTTGATCAATTGCACTGCGATGCTGGCAAAACTAAATCCAATTAAAAATAATATCAAATGAACAGTGTGCAAGTATAGGCTATACCATTCACATCTTTCTTGAGAATTACCAAATTTAGACATACATATTTAATAGACAAATTCATTTCAAAGCATAAACATGCCTTATACTTAATGTACTTGGACACTCCAGAGTGCGGAGTGGCTCCATCACACTGAGTACTGACACAAAACTAGGCAATCTCTGAAGGAGGGAGTTTGAGAAACCGGCCTTTGCAATATTGCTCTGAAAAACTAGACTTTGATGCTGCAGTTCAAACGCACCGAGCCGGAGCACAAAGCCGAAACGGTTCCCTTCGGATAAGGAGCATACCTGTGATCTCCTGACTTCTGAAAGCAGGAGAACAGGAGGTGCCGGTGGAGTGGTAGAGAGGGTGGGTGGGTGGTGGTGCATTGGGAGGGGTTCTCACAGGGGCATCCTGTGCGTGCGCTTACCTTGGCGGTGCCCAGTCATGCCTGGTGCAGTCCAGCAGGGTGCCAACATAGGTCTTGTTTCGCCAGGTGACGTTCACCACCAGCATTCCTGTGAGGACACACAGATGTAAAGGTGAGTACAGGGTCTAATGGGCAGGGTCTCTCTGCCACAGAACACACAGTGGCCCTCGCCTGGCCCACACGCGCCCCTCCCGTTTAAACAGCGCTTTGAACACAACCTCCCTGTCGCAGGGGCTGGCTGGCGAGGACGGGGGCTGCTAAGCTGGCGGGTGAGCAGAGAGCCATTTGTATGCAGCAGGAAAGGAATGATTTGACGGTGTCCTCCATCTGACTTTGCAGCAGTCTGCAGCGGCTCCCGGAAAAAAAAGGGTCGCATTTTGGTGTCACGCTGAAAACTACTGAGGCATATAAAAGAGTTCCCAGTACTGGGAGCAGAGGCCTGTCGGATCAGATTAGGCTGGAGGGCCACTGTTCATCGGGCGGTGGGGGAGCGCTTTGATTCAGTGCATGGGGGAGTGAGGGGGGTGAGACAGAGAGAAAGAGGCTGAAGAGGGGGGGGAGGGCAGAGAGAAAAAGGAAAGGGAAGAGGCAGGGGTAAAAAAGAGAAAAAGAGAAGTGGAGAGAAAATGTGAGAAAAGGGAAGGATGAAAAAGCAGTGAAAGGAAAATGAGAAAGAGGAGGAGAAAAGGACAGAGATGAATGAGAGAACAGGACGAGACAGCAGGAAGAGAACTGGAAACCAAAGTTGGAAAGGGTGAAAAGAGGACAGAGAAGATAAGACAGAATTACTGAGCCCCCTCTCCCATCTCTTTTGTCCAATCACTTGCACTCTGCCACTAGGTGGCAGCAGCCATCGCAGTCTCAGTCCTGGAGCATCTGCCCTGGGCACTCAGTGTTCCAGGAACTCCAAAGGGAAGCACTGGCGCTCCATTTATCCTGCGCTTAATTCAGTGGCACGCAGCTGACTGCTGCACAAATCACCCAGCTCAATAGACCCCTTTGTCATCTGAGGATCTGTGACACAAGTCACAAATATGGTCAGTGTGTACACTCGAATTTCACACTGAAGTCTCAGCACCCCTTCAGAATCGGGTCCTTATCCCAGCCTTCTACAGAGAAGACAAGCTAAAGCTTCAGGTTCAGAGTAATTTGCCAGAAGCACACAATGCACCAAACCAACACAGCCTGTCTCTTTAACCAGTAATAGTTCACTTTTATTAATACATAATTCAAAAGTTAAAACAAGATGCTCCCTGATACATTATAAATTGAAGAAAAACATTTCTTGAAATCTCCCGTAGCTCATTAAAAATGAGTGAAGGTGCTCAGATACAGGTGTGCACACATTTTAAAATAACACGAAAGAATATAACAGTGCTGCTTTTGAAGAAGGCAGGGCATAAGCCTCCCTGTTGCCCTGGATTCCTCCCCGGATGGTGACCTCTCTGTGCCAGCACAGCTCTCCAAAGTAACAGGAGTCTGCACTGAAGTAACGTGTCTAATGGCAGAGGAATGCCTGCTGGCAGCTTGCAGACCAATTCACTTTTTATTAGCAGAGGAGAGGCCCACCTTCCCCTCCCCCCTCCCACTGCCCTCCATCTTATTCTCCCTCATGTAAAGCCTATTCACTTTTCAATTTGTTTAGCAGTTATGAGGAAACCAGCTCTGGCATGAGGCCGGTTAGTGGGTGCAAAGGACATGGAGTGGGTTATGTTTGCAGGCAAGTGAACGACCACACACACGGACACACACACACACACACACACACACACACACACACACACACACACACACACACACACACACACACACACACACACACACACACACACACACACACACACACACACACACACACACACACACACACACACACACACACACACACACGAACACACTTATGTGGAACATGGTTCCACAACAATCTCACCAAAATGAAGCGAAAACAAGTGCAGCCCTCCCCACCCCGGGCCCGTCTCTTAAGCCAGACAGTCCAGCACAGTATGGGAGCTGCGGGTCATCAGGTTGAGTCTTGCGACAGATTAGGGAGCCAATTCATTTCTGAGGGGATTATGTGGACGGGCCGGTGGCAGAGACAATGAGGGAAACAAAGTGACTCATTTCCATCTGTCTACCAGGCTGACCGAGGCTTTATCTTCCAGCAGGAGACCAGAGAATTTCTCGGAGAAGAGGGACGGCTCTTACAGGAACTGCAAGCGCTAAGCTACACTAAACTAAGCTAAGCTAAGCTATGCTAAGCTAAGATAAGGAAGGCTCTTTTCTTTATGCAGTGCACATTCTTAGCCTGCAGTCCTGAAGGCACAGAAAAGATTTTTCAACGAACTGCAGACTGACTCAAGGTGTCTGTGGAAACTAATAATAAATCCCTTTGGTGCTCCTGGTTTAGGTGAAAACCTGATCTGACCGCTTGGCCGGCGGAGTAAAAATACACAGCAGCAGCCTGCGGTTAAAGAGCACAAAACTCAATAAACACTTCAGGGTCCTGAAATTCTATAAAGGAACCACTTTCTGGCATTATACCTTATAAAGCTGGTATCTTTTAGCACAATTCTGGTTAGTGACTGAATTTTTTTAAATATTGGGTGGGTGAGGGGGAGGGTGGTGAGGAGACTACATTTAAGATTAAATGTTAGACATGCCAGTTTAATTCTTGGGACACAATGGGCATATAAATGTTTTTTCAAATGATTTGTAGTATTGCAGTTTCCCTCTCTTTGCTGTGAGGGAATCTTGGTGTCTGTTCTGCATACCTCATACCTCACTCCTCACTCCACTGCCAAAAGCAGCAAACATTCAGGGCAGACAAACCCCAACTGCCGTGACAAAGACAGCTCAGACTGCAGCTCAGCCATGTTGAGGCTCTCCGTGAGTATGTGGGGCAGATCTGCAGATACACTGCAAAGATGCGATCTGCAGATACTGTAAGTGCGGGAAGTTGAAGAGGATCTGGGGTTTTCCACGGGTGAAGGGTTTTTGTGTGAGAGAGACACAGAGAGAAAGAGAGGTGGACCTTCACTTGGAGAATGACCAGACTGAGCCACTGAAAAACAAGTCTCTCCCCTTTGAAGTCTGAGGTCAGTGAAGGAGTAGACTGGTGGGATCCCCCCCCCCCTCCTCCTCTCCCTCTTCTGTTAAACTCATTAGAGTTGCCTGCACCCTCCTGACTGAAACTGTCCAATCAACTCTCACAACTCGGAACAGAGGGGTGAGAGAGAGAGACCCCCTCCCCCCAGTGTTTCTCCAGTGAAATGGCTTGTCATTTCCTATCCCCTTCCCTGCCACTGCCCCCAGGAGTAACAAAAGCCACCTCAGCGACGGGGGCTCCAGGTTTCGCTCCGGCTTTTATCAAAGGGCGCCCCGTTGACACCGCGGAGCTGACATGCTGTCAGAGGGGGCGGGGCCTCTTTTCCCTGGGTCAGCGCTTTCGTCTTCCCCATGAAGGGTTTCATTAGAGGGCCACCGTCTTCATAATCAGCTCCCCTGCTGCAGGTCAAGTCCGTAGGCCAAGGTCTCTGGGGATTGACCCCTGACCCCTGCCGCATTGTGATTTAACTAGTCTTATTATTTTTTCCTCTCCACTGACTGGCAGCCAAACAGACAAAGCAGACAAAAGCAATCCATGCAAATGGGAAACAAAGGCACCAACGGCAGTCCTTCAAGCTCCAATTCCTGGCAGAGGTCCTTTTCTTAATTGTTGTCCTTTAAAAGTCACTCTGTTATCTACGTTGTCGGCGGTCGTGAAGCAAGATAAACTTGACGTAATTAATTCTAAAAGCCTTAATCTTGTGTTAATCTGTGTTACAGCGTGGGATGGGGGAAAGAGATTCACTTAACTTGAGTGAGAAACAACACTTCCTCATCCAAGGCTGCACTGTTACAGAACCTTTTGTTTTGGCAGGCCTGCCTGAGAGTTCGGCAGACGAAAAAACATTTCTTAACTGGAGATACAGACAAAGAAGGATGATTCACCGCTCCACTGAGAGAAATTAGGAAAATAACACTGAACTTGCCAATCATATCATTATTCTTATGTAGTCCTGGTCTCTCGGCGCCGCTGCCATGGTAACCGTGCCTCTCCATTGACCGCGCTAGCGCGCTCGTTCCCCAGGGAAAGAGCGTGTTCCACCCCTTCTTTAATACCCGGTCTGGAAACGCACCCTGGCCGAGAGGCTGCAGCCCCGCAGCCTTGGGGGGGAAGGCCTGTCTGGGGCATTACTGAGAGGGGGAATGGCTGCCTGGCGAGGGGAAGACAAGACTGTTAGCGAATCCTGAGAGGGAGCTCCAGGCCTGTGAGAACTTTGGGATGGTGGGCGGGCGGCCGTAGCGCGCACTCCTGCCTCGGGCCCCAGACCAGCCGCATCCCTCCCGCTTCGCTCCTGCTGTAATTCTTAAGCCTCCCGTCGATCCACGAAGAGCTCTGGGCAGGTTAGAGCGAGGGCAAGTCTTCCCGCATGAGCTGTGCCACTTCTCAGATATCCGCACCTTGAATCCATTAAACATACGTCTCCGCAGCAGCTTTTCAGGCCCCAAACCCCGCCCCCCACTGGATTAAAAAAAAAGAACGGAGAAAAAAAAAAATAACAGGATAAAATGAAGATGTCAACAATGGAAAATCGCGCCTTCCTCTGGCCAGCTTCAATTTCCATTCCAAATCTGTCCGTTGCGGCGGAGCTGAGCGCGTCCTGGAAAGGGGCCACTCGCAGCGCTGGACGGAGCCCAAGACGGAGTGAGAAAGTCCAGGAGAGGCAGGGCTGACCGCGGGAGGAGAGGCAGGGTCACGACGGGGGAGCACGCCGGTTTGAGTGGGAGAGCTCTGGGGCGGGCGCAGCCTACAGCGTTTCCACACTACTGCTCGCCTGCACGGACAGCCGCGGGTCAAGTGCGGGTCTTTATTACGTACATAAATACACACTTCATTACATATAACCGCGGGATGGAGCGACGTGGGGCTCTAACAGAGCCCTCTCTCCTCAGGATGACATCTCCATACAGCTGCTGACAGGCCGTCTGGAAAAGAACATGGCGCCGTTCCCAAACTGAAACCTTCAAGAGCACGAAAGGGCCTTTTTTCCCCTCCTTTTAAAAACCCGCTTCTGAGAAACGGATCATTTCAAACAGCATGGCAGGGCTCCAAATAAAAGAAAAGGTGCTCTCCCTTTGACGCTTCAAAAGGTTCCCATTTAGGCAACTGCCTCTCAGAGACTTTCCATTTTATCCTTTTCTTTTGGCAGGCGACCGGGCTGCTTGAGTGTGTCGGCATGTGTTGGATGTTAACTTGAGCTCCCAAACCTTAATAAACATTTCAACTTTTAAACTAAAAACACTAAAGAAAAAGATTTACTGTGGTGCAGCACAACCCTAAATATGGAAGTTAAAAACCCAGTGCGGAGCTTCCAGAGAGTTCCGGCGGGCACTCAAATTCACCTCAGAGCACCCCCGGGGAAGGCGACGGGGGTGCGGTGCCGCGGCATCCAGAGACGGGCACTGGTGGCACGGCCCCCCTGGAGCTCCGCCCCCCTGGAGCACCGCGCTCTCAGGCCTGCCGTTAGTCGCATTTTCCGGGCGGCACTTCAAGAGCAATAAACCTTTAGAAGATTTAGAGCTGACATTTTAAAGTGTCAGCATGCCGGGCCTCGGGAGGGTCTGTCGCTACACCAGGGTGACCCCGGGGTCACAGCCTATCGCTACTCGGGGGGGGGGGGGGGGGGGGGGGTTGTGTCAGTGGCGCCTTCAAATGCCACCCCTCCCCCACCCCCCTTTACGCCTTCTTCGGGCCTTTTCCCAGGATGCAAGGCGAGCTGCGCTCGTGACTGAAGCGTGAGACTCTTCCGGGTGGGGGGGGGGGCTGGAGGAGGTCATGCCTGTGCGTGTCAGGGAGCCCGCCTCCGCCCCCCTGGCGGATCATCCCGACAGCGCCATACAGAGAGACTCATTGATCCACACACCAGGCTATAAATACCGCGCACCTAAAGGTCACCATTTGGTAGTCAAATTCCTCCGCAAAGATTCTGCCCTTTAGGTGAAAATTAACATTACTTTAATGAAAAAAGTATAGGGACTTCTGGGGGGTGATGTCATCATGAGGGATGAGGAAGACAGCACAGCACTGTGGGGTAACACTACTACAGCACTGTGGGGTAACACTCCTACAGCACTGTGGGGAAACACTCCTACAGCACTGTGGGGTAACACTCCTACAGCACTGTGGGGTAACACTCCTACAGCACTGTGGGGTAACACTACTACAGAAGCCGGAGTAGAACAGAAGAAAGTAATGTTTCTCCCCCTCCATCGATCACTCTCTCCAGTCCTGGCCTTTGTCCTGCCATTACAGGGATGGGGATGAAGTCATTTGTACCAGTTTTTCCCATCTTCACACACAGGGATGGGGTTAGGACCATGGCTGATGTCTCGTGCGCTACGCCCCGCTAATCTGCCCACTGAACCAGGACTGGAGTCAGGCCTTTTTTCCACTGATAGGCTACATCCTGGGTATGATCACACGCAATCATGCGAACATGACTGAAAATGGCTATCCTGCCACTCACCTGGCTGTGTCCCGTGGGCTTTCCTGTGTTTGCTAATGCACCTGTGATTAGCAGCAAATCAAGAGTAAATTGACCGAGGTCATCCCTATGCTAAGCTCAAGAACATTTGGACCTGCACTGCAGCGACCATCCCGCACCCAAACCCATCTGTACTGGGGGAGGGAGAGTGAGGGAGGGGAGGGCCTTGGTGCACCCTGGTTCTCTAATCAACAACCACACCCCTTGTCCTGTCCGACCAGCGGGGAGGCCTGAGTGAAATCAGACACACTGCGCCCAAACTGGGAAGGGAAAGAAGGGAAAGAAAAAGAGGGAGGCCGACAGACAGAAAGAGGAAAAAGAGACAGATGGACAGAGAGAGGGAGACAGACAGAAAGAGAGACAGAGACAGAGAGACAGACAGAGAGAGGGAGGGACAGAGACAGACAGAGAGACATAGAGACAGACAGAGAGCGCGAGAGGAATAAAAGAGAAGAACAGCACTCGACTAGCCGTGTCCTCGGAATGCAGATGAGCTCTTTCATAGCTGTGGCTGAGAGGATTCCGGCGGGCACTGTGTGGGCAATCTGCAGTTCGGTGCCAACGCTGCACACACTCCTTTGAAGATTACATTTTTTCTTTTTTTTTCCCCTCTGCCTGAGATTTGGCCGCAGTGAGAGGACGGCGAATGTGTTCTGACGCCACGGTGAAAACAACACAATACCGCCAACCAATTTACCACAGGCCACCACATTGAATTATGCCCAAACCACGGCTGGAGGCGGCAAACTTATCGAAGTCATCCCAAATCGAAAAGCAGGGAATCTGCGACGCTGCATCGAATAAGCCGGGCCTCTGACTGGCGTGCTTTAAGAATGCAATCTGATGTTGACCACAGAGGTGCTAATGCTGTGTGGCAGGAGGCTGGACCTCACAGGCAGCAGGAGGAGAGGCCAAAGAGGAAGCCACCTGAGCTTCTCTGGTGGCCTACCAGGCTGAGCAGGGCCAGATGAGAGCCGTACCCACCAACAAGTCAGGGCTCCCAGGATCCTCGACGACAGCAGCACGCTGAGGGCCACTGTTGAAACTGAACTCAATGAATTGAATGTGCTTGACTGGGACCTGGGAAGGTTGGTGGTTCAAGCCGCAGCAGCAATACAATGTGCAGTGGTTGGGCCCTCGAGCAAGGCCCTTAACCCCACATTGCTGCGGTGGGGAAGGGGGGGGGGATGGCCCCTGCTTAGTTTTATCATCTTATCAACTGTAACTTTGACTAAAAACACCAGCTCAGTAACCGTCACGTAATGTCGCGCGGCGGAGAGTCTCACCGTCCTCGGTCTCTTGCCACACGATGCCCTCCAGGTTGACGCTGGTCCCGGGCTCGCAGGGCCCCAGGCACTCGGGCTCCGTGGCCAGGGCCACGTCCGACGTGTTGACCGCCACCGAGCGCGTGCGCACCATGATCTGCTCGCACGGCGAGGCGATGTCGCTGTTCCCCACCGGGGCCAGGAGGTGCAGCGGGGGCGGGGCGGGCGTGGAGACGGGAGACTCCATCTGCAGAGAGGGGAGAGAGACGGATCGCAGGTTAGCCCTCTGAACTCATGGGGGAATCGATCTGGGAGACGAACACCAGAGAGGGACCCCTGGCACACCGACCGATACGAGTAGCTGGATAGCAAGTTAAGCAAATGGGTTTATAGGTTGTGCTGTGATCTTCGGATAATGTTTAGCCGTTTATTACCTGGGGTGGAATAATTTTTAGTCTTTTCCGTGGTTATATATACTCAGTGACCACTTTATTAGGTAGACATGCACACCAGCTTGTTAATGCAAATATCATGTGGCAGCAACTAAATGCATAAAAGCATGCAGACGTGGTCAAGATGTTCAGCTGGGGAGGAAATTTGACGTAAGTGAATTGATTGTTGGTGCCAGAAAGGGTGGTTTGAGTATCTCAGAAACTGGGATTGGCACGCACAACGAGTTTGCATAGAATGAAAACAAACCGAAAAACGAAAAGCAGTGAGCAGCAGTTCTGTGGGCAGAAACGCCTTGTTAATGACAGAAGTCAGAGGAGAAGGGCCAGTCTGGTCAAAGCTGACAGGAAGGTGACAGTAACGCAAATAACCACACATTACAACAGTGTTATGCAGAAGAGCATCTCTGAACACACAACCCATCAAACCTCTCAGTGGATAGGCTACAACAGCAGATTCATTCTAAAAAAAATGAGTCTAATAAATACCATAAAGTACTCACCGACCGTACATATATATTTTTTATACCAATTTACATGTAAATGCTTTCAAGAAAAAGGGATTAATTTTTTGTGTGCATATTTGATAATAAAATACGAACATGGCAGCAATTTTCTACTTTTTCTAAATACAATGTCATTGAGTTCTTATTCCTCCTCAAGTGAACCTGGATTGGGTGTTTACTTGAGACGAGAACATACTAGCTCTCGATTTCCTCTCCCTTGTCGCGGCACTAGCCCCGCGAGGCGACAGGGCAGAGCGAGACACGGGGGACAGACAGGGAGCGGGTGAGCCCGGTCTCCCCCGGCCCGGCCTCCACCCTCCCGCTCATTACAGCCCTGAGAGCATTACTCAGGCTGAAGACACTTCCATTAGGCACATTAAATCATAGGACACGAGGCGCAGAGGTGATGGAGCGGGCCTCTCACGCGTCCCCCGGTTATCCATCAGCCCGGCGGCCGGGCCGCGTGCTCGCCGGGCGGCGCGTGCGGGGAAGCACCGCCGCCCGTTTAATTAATGATGTTTATCAACCAGCGCACGCCAACCCACAACCGTTAGAGCAGGAAAAGTACAGGCAAGAACAGCCCCCCCCCCCCCCCCCTCTAAAGAAAAGCTCTCCCATTACTCTTAAACTAATAAAAAAAGAACACTCAGATTTCATCAAAAGATGAGTGCAGATCTTATACGAGATATCCGTGAATTTAAAATTCAAATTTTCCACTTTGACGATTCACTTGGAAGGCGCGGAATTAAATAACTCGGCGGTGCCGTTGGTTTTCCCAGCTGGAAGTGAGAATGACTTCCCGACTTGGCGCAGCACGCCGCCATTTCCACGGAGATAAATTTCGCACGCCGAGGATGATTTGAACCTCTGCGCTCGGGGGGCGCGCGCTGTTCAATTCCTGCTCGCTCAAACGCCGGCCTCCCTCTCCACGGAGGGTAAGCTCCCGCAGCACGGACGCCCGGCTGAACTCCTGATAGGCAGGCGGCAGGGCTGAGATCAGAGGTGAGCGGGCCTAACGGTGCCCTTATTGCCGGGTGTCACATCACAATACACACGTTGCTGTGCTGCGGACAGACGAGACCAGGTGATCGCTGCCCGTCAGCCTGCCTGCAGGCTTATCCTGGGTCAGGCCTGGGTTAGGCCAGGACCACCATCGGTCGAGTGACACCGAAACTCTGTCGCTCCAAGTCCCTTCAGCTGCTCTAATGAGACGCACTACCCTAGGGCACGCTGTATTTTTTAAACCTTCCAGCAAAGTCATCTGTGAGTATGACACCACCAGGGCTGGTACAAGGCAGTTCGGGCTGAAAAGCCAAGTGACCCCACGGTGCGCGCGCCTGTTGTTCCCGCCACAACCCGCAACAGCTGCCTCCGATGTATTACAAAGCTTCCCATTTTCTTTTCTCGTTAGTTCGCTCGGGTTTCAAAATGGAGAACACGACACGGGCGGATGAAAACACCACCCGCGATCCCTACCCCAGCACGCAGCTATCTCTGTCTACTGAAGCAGCCTCTTGTTTTCAGCTGCAGGTAGTGTCTGTGGGTGGATGAAATAAACACACTCGCTACGCTTCAATCACCCCCTCTCTCCGCGGCAGGTTTTTCCCTCTGCCTGGGTGCCGGCGTGTCTTTGGTCATACGCCGCTCCGGTTCGACAGGAATAGCGGCTGGAACATTATGTTACTGAACGGCCATTTCCCGGCGCCTGCCGGCAGCCGGCCTGCGCTTCTGACAACCGACGCCGAAGGTGAATCCGCCTCGGCAGAAAATAAATCACCGCTCACGGGGTTCCTGCGACGAGCAACGCGCAAGACGCGGTTAAAAGCCGCCTGCAATTTAAGAGCGTGCATGACATTTGAATAACGTGTAGCAGATTTGCGAGGGCTGGCATCATGAAAAAAAAAAAAAAAACGGGGGCACGGCAAAAAAAAAAACTAAATGGCGCTTTCAAAGAAATTACACAGCCCTGTCGTGCCATTTCTATCGGCATGCAAATCTGTGTTCAGTGAGGCCGACTCCACCGCACTGAGCACACGCAACCACGCCGTCTTCCTCATTAGCTACACCCTGCTGGAGCAGGAGAACATCGGCATGGACCGCGACCGTGTTTAAAACGCACGCGAGGCCGATGGAACGGTCAGCCTCTGGGTCGAGGACCATCAACTCTGGCCCTTTTCTCGATCCGATTCCAGACAATTTTCTTTCCTCCCCGTTAATTAGTGCTACTTAAAGGCCACGCTGTCTTCACACCTGACTCCCAGGTAAAGGGAGAACCTGAAGTTCTCAGCCCTGGAGGACCATGAGTTGCTGATCCCTGCTCTAGGTACACAAGCGCACTGGGTGAGGTTTGGCCCTTTACATTAGTGTGGCACTTGCAGGGCAGCGTAGAGCAGGGCAGGGCAGGGCAGGTGAGCGTGGGTTGTTGCTGCCCTTATCTGAGGGGCTGAAGTGACAGAAGGAAAAATGGCACTAGTTCAAAGGATAATGAGGCCGAAACAGCGAAGTTGGCAGGATTGCTAGAGGGCAAACAGTCATAAGATTATGAACATGCAAGTAAATAATTTGCTATAATTCATAATGATACAGATTGATTTACAATAATCACTGGCCTTTGCACCGATCCGGATGGAAGTATTGTGACATGGATCCCAGCCAAGCGGAAGAGAAAACCGGCAAACAGGAAAAACCTTGGTTCCTCATTACAGAATCCCTCCGCAAAGCTGCCCGCCACTCAGCTTCCCAGCATGCCTGGGTGCAGAGCCCTGAAAAGGTGTCCCATTTGCATAGCTGTTTTTCTGCTGATTTTCAAAGGAAATGCGATGAAGTGGCTCTTTGTCAGGGAGGCTGTGGGAGGGGGAGGGGGAGGGGGGGGGGGGAGGTGTTTGGGGCAACCACAATAGGAGCTCAATTGTTTGTTGGTCTTGTCACTTTCCCTGTGTGTTCACCTAAAGCAACGAGCCCCCTGATGAACTGAGCGTGGCCTTTAATTAAAGGAGCAGCAGCTGGTGTCTACAAAGGTTCAGGGACTGCAGAGGGAGCCTCTTACAGGTTCTTATCAGCAAGGATATCGGTGAGCCGACACAGGAAGCCGAGGGCCGTGCCAAAGGCGTCCGTGCCCAACGAGGACAGGGGTCTGAACGGGAGGGCCTCCGCTCACTACACGCCGGGTGCGCCTCGTCCTGAACGGCCAGGAACCAATTCAAGCAAGAGCCACTTCCAGTGATCTTAGTTTCAGCGACGACCACAGCAATAATATCGAGAAGCATGGCTTCCACGCCAAGGGAAATTTTCACAGAGCAAACAAAAAGTGTTATTTCATTGTCGTCGGTGGCATTTTCTGCCGCGCAGCTCAATTTCCCCTCTTCTGCCTGCTCGCCTGGCTTAGTGTGATATCTATCTTGTTACTTGGCAAAATCTACCCTGCCAAAAAGGAATCCACGAGTCGCAGCCAAGTAGCAGCCACAGACCAACCGTACCCTAAAAGACAATAGAGCACCCAACAATAGGCTAATAATAAACCCTAAGCCTTGTAAAAAAACAAAAAATAATATCAATGAGACGCTTATATTCTCTACTCGCACTCAGAAGAATATTATGCTTAAGACCGTGTCGAGCAGATTCTCCAATACCACGGCCCTAAGAGAAAATCTAGTGCACACCCATTGTAAAATTGTTATCATGGACTTAATGCTGTTCATCGATTTAGTCTGAGCTGCCAATGAATGCTTCTGCAAGGGCAGCGTATTCAGCCAGAATGTCTTAAGGGCTGTAAGACCAATGCAGTGACACACTGTGTATGTGCGTGAGTGTTCAGTGTGAGTGTTCAGTGTGAGTGTGAGTGTTCAGTATTCGATGTGAGTGTTGAGTATTCGATGTGAGTGTTCAGTGTTCGATGTGAGTGTTCCGTATTCGATGTGAGTGTTCAGTGTTCGATGTGAGTGTTCAGTGTTCGATGTGCGTGCGGTGTGCGGTGTGCGCGCGGTGTGCGGTGTGCGTACAAGGCTCTACTCTGGGCACCCGAGCCAAAGCATTATTCAGACATTTCTTCAGCGTCGTTGAACAACTACAAACTGACACATCAATCACTCACTTCCCCTCTGTAATCCACCAACGCAGAATCAAAAAGCTCTCTCCCTTTCCCTCTGCCTCCGCTCCCTTCCCCCCCCCCGCCTTCTGAGTTTACAGCCTGGTTTCACAAAGTCCTCCAAGCCGCAGTGTTTGTGAGAGATGCGAAGTCACGCAACCTCTCCCTCAGCCGCACTCCCGCTGCGGCTCTGGAGCGTCACGGCGGGGCGGTCTCTCTGTGAGCGGGCTCTGTGAGCGGGCTCTGTGAGCGGGCTCTGTGAGCGGGCTCTCTGTGAGCGGGCTCTGTAAGCAGGCTCTCTGAGCGGTCTCTCTGTAAGCAGGCTCTCTGTGAGCGGGCTCTCTCTGAGCGGTCTCTCTGTGAGCGGGCTCTCTCTGAGCAGGCTCTCTCTGAGCAGGCTCTCTGTGAGCGGGCTCTCTCTGAGCGGTCTCTCTGTGAGCGGGCTCTGTGAGCGGGCTCTGTGAGCGGTCTCTGTGAGCGGTCTCTGTGAGCGGTCTCTCTGTGAGCGGTCTCTCTGTGAGCGGTCTCTCTGTGAGCGGTCTCTCTGTGAGCGGTCTCTCTGTGAGCGGTCTCTCTGTGAGCGGGCTCTGTGAGCGTGTCTCTCTGAGCGGGCTCTGTGAGCGGGCTCTCTGTGAGCGGGCTCTCTGTGAGCGGGCTCTCTGTGAGCGGGCTCTGTAAGCAGGCTCTCTGAGCGGTCTCTCTGTAAGCAGGCTCTCTGAGCGGTCTCTCTGTGAGCGGTCTCTGTGAGCGGGCTCTGTGAGCGGGCTCTGTGAGCGGGCTCTGTGAGCGGGCTCTGTGAGCGGGCTCTCTGTGAGCGGGCTCTGTGAGCGGGCTCTGTGAGCGGGCTCTGTGAGCGGGCTCTGTGAGCGGTCTCTCTGTGAGCGGGCTCTGCTGGACGCTGGGAGGAGGCTCAGCTCGTCGAGCGCGGGCGCAGGGAGGGCTCGCACGGCTGTTTTTAGACTGTGGAGAATGCGCCGGGTTTATTTCCGCCCACCCAGAGGCAGGCGCGGATACGCGGAGCAGTTGTTTGGCGGCCATTTCGGCTCCCTGGAACAGCAGCACGCTGGGCTGGACCGGGGCCTAAACCCCGGCTTGCCACCGCACTCGTGGCTAGGATTACTAAACTGAGCCCTGGCTTCGGAGGGGATAGCGGGAGGATTATTTCGGACTGTGACATTGAAACGGCTATTTTTCTCTTTTTAAATAGGCGGCGTTTAATTATACCGTCAGTGTCCTTTACAGACGGAACGGGCCGCGGTGCCGGGACGGCTGGCAGCGGGAGACTCCCGTGTTCCACCCCGGCGACCCCTGACAGCTGAAGCGGCCTCACGGGGCCCTGGGCAGTTATAGCGCAGGCAGACCACCTCGCTCACCCATGGGAGCGCTGCCTGAGGCCAGGCATGGCAGATTTAAATCAACACTGCCGTCTCTGACTCACTCTCCTCTCTGCGGAAGCACCGGTAGTGGCACGGAGGCGGTGGGGGGAAGTTTGTCTTTATTTGATTCTCTCAAGAGTCAAATATGCGACAAGGCCATTTTACATGTACACGCAAACTGCAAGGATCTGATACCTTACCTTGGATAAACAGGTACTTCCAAAGCGGCTGACAGATGAGCATGTGTGTATGGAGTGTACCACTCGACTCTATGCACACACAAACACACACATACACATTCACATACAGTACATACACACAAGTATACACACACACCCTCACCTGAAGCACTTGAATACTGCACACACACTAAATAAGGGCAGGGGAACAGGCCTTGTGGTTGGGCTGACTGGAAGGACTGGAAATGTACAGAGAAGGGGAAGCTCTCTCTCTGTTTACTCAGGAGGACGGGCGCAGAGAGAGCAGCCCAAAGCCTCAACCGCAGTCCGCAGACCTGCCTCTCCAGAGCCCGGCCGTTTCTGATCACCTCATTTCCCTCATTACCAACTCACCTTTTTGTCATCAGCGAGCGGAGTTGAACATCTCCGCTAAATCAAATTACCCTTCAGGTCGCGGCAGAACGGAGCGGTCCGGACGCAAGCCGGCAAGGTTCTCCCAGAGTCCGGCCGACACGCTCGATTTAGCCTGTCAATTCACCGTCCGAATAGAACGCAACCGAGGGCACCGCTGCTAAAATAACATCTTAACGAGCAGTTTCCCGACTCGGGGGAAGCGGGCTGAGGTTACGCAGGCCTGCGGGTTGGAGTTTGGGGAAGAGGCCCCCCTCCCCCTCTCCTGGAGCGGGACCCCTGTTCCTCCGAGGTCTGGACAGCCTCCCACAGCCGTCTCCACTTACGCGGGGCTCGTACCCCTCTGGGCTGGGCTTCGCTTGAGGAACACACAACTGCTGGCAAACGCAGCCGGGGAGAAAAACCAGAAAAGAGAAATGGCAGCCAGGCCAAAGTCATGGCGGTTGGAATCTCCCCCCCGCGGCGCTAGGAACCGTGCGTTTGGCGGAGAGACGCATGACAAAACTCCAGATTCCACCGCCTTATTAAAACATTCCACGGGTTCCCCCCTCGCCCTGGGCTCTTCCGTGGAAGGAGTGAGCGCGTCTGGTTTAGAGAGGTGCGGGGAAATGATGTCACCTTCCCACCATCCTGGCTGGGATGCCTGAGCTCTGACGGACTGACCTGGCGGCCCACGGGTTGTGGCCGGGGTAGAGGAGAGGCCCAGCGGAGAGGCCCAGCGGAGAGGCCCAGCGGAGACGGACCTCTCTCAGACAGCCCTGCTGCCACGGGCCAATATTCTCCAGGCGCAAGTGAGCGGAAGACCGGAGGAGAGGGGAGGCCAGGCTTCCATCACGGAAGGAGCCGGAAGAAAAGGAGGCGCGAGACGCACGCTACAGCTTCAGGAGGGAGAACGAGGGGCGTGCCGTCAAGGGCAGCGCAACCAGTCACTGGAGAAGGATGAGCAACATCCTGGCGGTGCCTACACCAGCCAAAAAGTGTGTCGGCGTTCAGACCAAAGAGGCTCACCGCGCTTCCTCCTCAAAGGTCAGATTGAAATCTGCCTGGCCTACACCTTTCTGGAAGAAAAGATGGCAGTGGAGATAAGCCTATTCACACACGGATCCAGACAAAGCCAGGCAGAGAGGGACAGCAAACCCAGACAAAGAGAAATAAGAAACCGGAGAGAAGCTAGCCGCTTTTCATTTCGATAAATATTTTTTTACACCAAATGTACCGCCTGTCATTCTTTTAAATCTGACCAGGAAGAACACGACACTGGCGTCTGAACTGATCCTCGGGCAGTTCAGACGCCACACACTCACCCATCCTTGAACCTTCGCCCCCCCCCTGCGACCTTGGCACTTATCGATACGGGCCGTAAACATTCCGTCAGTGCGAACGTTTCGCCCCGTCAGCGCCGGGCGTTCCCCCGGACCGCGGCCGTTTGAGCCGGTGCTGGCAGCCGTAAAAGCTCCCTGATAAAAACCCTGCAGTATCTGACCTGCAGCCTCAACGAGAGGCTTTATGGTGGCGTGTTCGGTTTGGGAAAGGGCATGAGCGCGGTGCGTCACGTGGGCCCGACCCAGCGGAGCGTATCTGCCATCACGCGCGACCCTTCCACCCCAACACCCGGCGCTGATAAGAGCCCTGACTGATGTCACGCAGAGTTCAGACCCAGCTTCCTCTGCGCTGTCCTTACAGTACGAACGCCAGGCTATTCCTAAACACACACACACCAAAAAACAAACAATACAGGCACTCAAGACTGTGATGGAAAAAGATTAACGTCTCCAGAACTTCACTTTGTAAATATTCACGCCGCCGTGGAGTCGCGTAAGATTAATTCGCAATGCTAAATAACGGGTTAAACTACAGGGCTTGTGTAATAGTATTCAGTCAACCATTATCTGAAAGCAAACAAGAGTTTGATACTATAAACGCAGTCATCAAACCGCGACACTTTAAGGCAGTTGGTTGTTGAATATGCATCCGTTCGCTTTCCTGATACCGTTTAGCACCAGCTAAGTAGCCTGGGATGATACCTTACCAGTGAACACCAGCTGCTGTGCTAAGTACCTACACCGCGCTGCTAAGCTATCGCGTTTTAATTTTAAAGAGCACATGAAACCCTGCCTCCGCTCCTTTCAGACATTACAAACGCAGGCTGTGGCGTTTAAATGGGCCTGTCTCGCGGCACATCAAAGGTTACTTCGCATAAATCACTTACAGGAGTAAATCAAAGTGAGGTGGAGGGCACTTTGCACAAGTACTGCCCTGAGAGGGGACAGAGCCAACGACCATGACTGGAGAGAGGCCGAGTTAATCTTTGCTGAGCACGTCTCAACTGCGAGAGCCCCGCTCAGTACTTACAGGGACCCGCTGCATCACGGCAGTGACCAATTACCTAGCTGGAGGGTTTCTGACAGCCAATCAGAAACCCAACCGATACGTGCAATGTCATCTCATAGCACAACAGCCGTAGGCCAGTAACGGTAGTAATGTGAAACCCTCCAAGTTTGGTCAAAACACAATGCTTGCCCGCATGCACAAACACACACACATGCGAACACACAGAAAGCGTTGTGTGCAACCAATATCAACAAACCCAACCGATCAGTGCCTTTTGACCAGGATACCATGATTTAAAAATAAATAAATCCCATAGAGTACTGAAATTCGAAGTCTTCATTGTACCATTTCAGGCCATAACGTTGTGAATGGTTACACAGGTCTGTGCTGAGCCAAGGCAGTCTGGAAGAGGCCATTCTGCCAGCCCCTAAAACAAATCCGGCGACGAGAGGCTCTTTTCTCTAATTAGAGAGGGGAACTCATTAGAAATTTGGACCGGCGGAGACGGAACCGTGCCTGTAATTTGGTCGGCGCTGGACCCCGGAACCCTCAAAGCGGACCACATTTGAGGCCCTGGATTGGTGGCCACGGAGCCTCGGAGGAGCCAAACCCCCGGGATCCCGGGATCCCAGGCTGTGGGCTTTCGGCTTCAAGCGAGGTGAGCGACGGCGTCGTTAAAGCGGAACGCGACCAGGAGCCGCAGAGCCGTCCCCAAAAAATCTCCCACACGCAGGGCTTTCATTACGGGCAGGGCTGCCTGCTACCAGAGCCCTCAGAGCGAAGCATGCAGAAAAAAACGACTAAATGCCTCCACAAAAGGCTGCTTCCAAGACGAGCACTGCCAAGAGGCTGGCTGAAAGAGAACCTTTTCAATTTCATTTCGGTTCTTAAAGACTCCCTGCGCACGAACAAAAAGAGCAGATAAACGGGAGAAGAACACACACGTGCGCACAAACGCGGGCGCACCGCTTTCCACGAAGACGCCCGCAATTTCAGCTTAATGAAGCTTAATTTGAGCCGGCGTACCCCCGTAACCCAGATTCGTACCTCGGCGGCGTTTATCCGCGCCCGCCCCGCGTGTCGTTTAAGACCGGGAAACGTGGCGAAGCCCCGCTCTGCGGCTCATTTGCATATGCAAGCCTTTCGAGGACGGCACCGTTCCCCCTCCTCAGAAAAAAACAAAAAAAACAAAGCGCATTAGGATGCGAGTCTGCGGGTCTGGCATGTTCCACAGCCGCTTTAATTACCATTATAAAACTGACATCGGGACGGCTTTGCAGGTGCACTGCTCAGCAAGTCTGTACCTTAACCGTCTAAAAGCACCGATTTAAGAAAGCGAAACATCTATAATTCATGGGGGAGAAAAAAAAAACAAAAAAAAAAAAAACAGCGAGAGCCACAGTCGCAAACCAAGCACTTCTCTAAATCACTGGCGCCCGGCGCATTTGGCGCTGCATCCTGCGCGGTGTTTTATGCGATGCGTTTAGAGGCCCAGGGAGCGCGGCAGGGAGCGCCCCGCTGCAGCACGAACCTGTCTGCAGGCGCCGAAACCCCGCCACGCCCTGCGCCCACGTTCCCGGCCCAGGACCGGCGCCCGCCCGCGGGGGCTGAACTACAATCCCAGCATGCAGTGTGCCTCGCCGTGCGGCGCGGCCGCCCGGAGCAAATTAGCCAGCTAGAGCGCCGCCTCGCACACTGACCGGTCGCCCCCAACCCCTACCCCCCCCAAAAAAATGCTCATTTAAACAACACGTTCTAAACTCAGCGCCCAGTAATTAGGGCTGTGAGATCCACACTGGCACGAATGGCTACAACTGCTGCAAAGCAACAAGAAAAAAAAAAATCCCACAAAAAAAAACAAAGAGAATGAACAGCCTTGCTGTTTTAAATACCTTGTCACAGGGAGTCCTCCTGCCAAGCGCCTCCACAGAAAGCTGAACGCCACCTTGTTTGCATTTCATGGCTGGCAACTTCCCTGACCGAGTGGTATCTGCTGTCCCAGGCAGGATTGATTGAAGGGGAGGACGCCAAACAGAAGATTCTATGGCGCTGGAGACATTTTCCACACAAACCAGAGGGGAGGCAACCGCATCAGACAGCCTGAAGGGCTGTGTTCCCTTTCATCTACAGGCCCTTAGCAACAGCTTCAGATTGCTATTCACCTGTTGCTAAGAGGAGACTCTCAGCCGATCCTTCCTCACAACCCAGCAACATCAACGAGGAAGGGAAAATTTCAATAAAAAAAAAATACATAAATGTAAAATGGTGATGAAAGCGTCTTTCTAAAAACAAAAATTCTGACGCGATAACAAAAGGTTTGATCGAACAACGACCTCTGGCTTTTTTTAAAAGAGAAAAAAAAATAAGAAAAAGAAAAAAAGAGTGATATTCAATAGAAGACAAAAGAACATGGAACACCTGATTTGATTAATAAACAAAACAGGCAGTTTGAGAGGCAGCTAGAAATAAAAGCTTTACCTGAAGAGGCCCTTTATTGGCGTTCAGTAACAATCACTGCAGGTGCTTTACAGTAGAGCTTCCTCTCCCGCGCCAGCTACCTGCGGCATTGAAAAGAGTGAACGCAGACGAGAGCTGGCGACGGTGGGGGAGGGGAGCCAGGAGTCCAAACCTTGTCAACACCTGTAATTTGGAGAGGAAGAGTGGCTCGGATAAACAAGCGTTTCCCAGAGACACCTGGGAGCGGGGAGGGTGTGACACGGCACACAAAGGCGCGCGAGAGACCTTATCCCCCCCCCCTAAAAACGACCGCCCAGCAGACACGCCGCTCTGCGCTCTCCAGGCCGAGCGAGACGGAATGCTTCTGGCTCGGACGTAATTGCAGAAACATGAGAATGAGAGGTGGAGGGGGGAAAAAGTGACTCCATCTTCTAAGAGCAACCAGCTGCGCTACCCAGAGCAATCCCACAGGTCGCGAGGCTAAAGAGAGGCAGCGGAATCGTTACTCTCTCCCGACGCTGCGCTCTGAAGGCGAGGCCCCCGCGAATGCGTCAGAGCAGCTCTCCTGATCAATTATCGATGCCCCGAGTGTTAGAAACGGGTCTGAATCAGCGCGAGGACCTCTCGTCTTGAAATGGCGACGGCCTCCCGGTTGCTATGCGCCTGCCTGGCGGTTAATTGCCGTGCGTGAGCAGGGAAACGGGAAGGGGGAGAGGGGAGAGAGGGGGGCAGCGTTCTGCCTCAGCCGGAGCTGGAGCGGTTACAGCGTGCTTCCGCCGACACGGACGTCAGAGCACGGCTCGCTCAAATTGAATCGGGCCCCGACAGGAACAGGAAACGAGCGAGGCACGCGATTCCACGCGCTCCGTCCCGCGCTGTCGCCCGGTCCCTTAACCGCGGTTCCAGTTCCACAAGGACCTCAGTCTCCACCCTGTGTGCTCGTAATGGCCGAGTCAGCCATTCCACGCCACGCACAAGCCTGTATTTATACTCTGTTTTAATGTGTTTTTACTCCCGGATAGAGCAGCGGCTGCTTTAGCGCTAGCCCCCATCAGGGGCGCCTCTGGCTCCTTGTCCATGCGTGAAAAAGAGGCTGTGGAGAAAAACAGAGCCCCTCTCTGCTCAAGGTGAAAGGCTGGTGTGACCCGAAAGAGCTGCCTCTGTTCTTTATGTAATATGACCTTAACAGGAGAAACAGGGGGAGGAGAGGGGGGGAGGGGAACAATCCATTTCTACAGAAGGCTTTACAATCAAGATAGTGTTTCGCAACGCCCTCCAGCTTATCTGTGTCCAGGGCTGAGAGAGCATTAGCCAGTAGTGGAGCTCGCCGCTCCTCTTCACACAACATAAAGAAAGGATCGGGGGAACCGCCTAATCACTGAAACCGGGCTGAGGAGAAGAACTACCTCCCCAAGCAGGAAACGTTTCCTCATTCGTGTGTCACAGAATGTGTCACGTATTACTGAAGAAAAGAAGAAGAAAAATAGAGAAAAAAAAGCACATTCACAGAACGGAAAATTCCAGAAAAAGGAGGGGGAAAAAAAAAATAAAATAAAAGATCAACCATTTCCAAGCCCCGTTCCCCCAGGGAAAGGCTGCCCCTGGCAGCAGACTGCAGTGGCTAAAGTGCAATTGAGAGGTTGACTGCAGCTGAACCTTCCTCTCGGAGGTATGGCTGGCTGGCTCACACCCAGCAGGTGCTTGCTACACAATTCTCCAGTCCCAGTGTGAGCCTGCCTCCCCCCTCCCCCCCGGGCAGCTGGCTGACTCGGGCCAGCGCCTGGCATTGTGTGTCGGCTGGGGGAAGGGGCGGTGGGGCTGGGGGAAGGGGCGGTGGCGCTGGGGTAGAGGGGGGGTTTGCGCATTGTGAGCAGCAGAGCTGGGCCTCCCCCCCCCTTGGCTGAGCATGGCCACCTGAATTCTTCCACGTCTGTGGTCGGCGGAGAAAATGGAAGCCCTCTGTGGGAAGCGTTTTCTCCTCTCCCTGCTAACAGGACCGGGAGAGCTATTCGCCTCTTCCCACCAGATGGGCTGTGCGATTTCATTCAGAAACACTTTTCCAAGCCAGAGTCTTGTAATGTGAGCAATATTAACCCTTCGAAACGCTCTGGCCTTCGTCAAAGGCAAGCCACTGGCTCAGTAAAATCACTGCTTCAAGCGAAACTCCTTTACCTTCCCTCAGAAATCCCACAGGGACCATCAATAATGAAAGGGGGAGAGAGAGAGAGGAGGGAGAGAGAGGAGAGCTCCTGGTCTCTCTGACGGTCTGAGCGCATACAGAATGTCTAAACGGAGAGGGCAATCTGCTGCTCTCGCAGGACCAGTCTCCCTGCCACACTCTGACAAAGTCCCATCTGTGCTGCGGAAAATACCAGATACGCTGCCCCTCCCCCACCGCACTGACCCCAAGCCATTCCACAAGTACGGTATTTATTACAATAATAATCCCCATTCTTGTCAAGGTCACCCAGCGGAGCTGGGACCGAGGGGATGGATGTGCAGAGGAGATGGAGATAAGCGGCCTGCAGTGTTGGATTTCTCCCCGTAGCGCTGCTGCTCCTCCACGCGCCCCGGCGTTAGGGCCCCCGCGTTAGGGCCCCCGCGTTAGGGCCTGGCGTTACGCGCTCGGCCCCTCTCTCACAGCGAATCAGGAGACACGTTTTGAGCTGCTCACGCAGTAACATAGGGGAAACCACACTGTTTCAAAGCATCCTTCAGTCGCATAAAACTGCTCTGGAACAAAAATTTACTGGAGAAAACTAAAACAAAAGATTTCCTCTGCCAAACAAAAGGAACATGCAACTGTACTGCTACTATGCTCAACCAAATTTAAATTCAAGGGATGGTTCTCATTTTTACATCCAGGTCAGTTGAAAATTTGTGACTGCAGTCTAAACACATGCAGGTTAGGAGACTTGGGGGGGCATTAACAGGGCGTTGCTGCAAAAGAGCATGCGTGCTCAGTCAACTTACCCTGTATAAATAAAGATTCATAAATAAACAAAGACACTGTTAATAAACCAGAAAATATACCACAAATAAACACTTTGTCATTTGTGTGCAAAAATATATCTTGCAACCAATACAGCAGTATTGCAGCCCCAATCAAACAAATGTTATTTGGCTCACAAAGCTACTGGCTAACAAGACAGTGAGCTACTCATATTCAAAGCAGGAGGGCTTGAGCCCGATTTGTCACATAATTCCGTAGCAGCTCAGTGGACCTGGCTCTAAAAACCGTGAACTACGCCTTTAAGCTACATTTCACAAACGACTATTTCAAAAGAGAGAGGAAAGAGAGGGAGGGGGAACAAGAGCGAGAGAAGGAGAGGGAGAGAGAGAGAGATTTGTCCTGAGGTACATCATTCGCCCGCAGACCTTACAGCACCCTGTAACTGTCACCGTACTCATATCATTTAGAGGGATTTGACTTATGAATGGCACCTTTACCACTCCAGCCCCGCTCGCCTTGCGCGACACAAAGCCCCGGAATAAATCTGTGGCTTCTCTGAGGAATGTCAAAGAGGGTTTTGGTGGGCTGATAAGACCCCCTGGCGCCTGCAGAAATGGGCAGAGTGTCATAAATTCTGCTCTCGCTGTGGAAAAGCCACCTTTCAGCGGGCTCGCCGCACTGTCGGAGCCACCGTCTTCATTTCAGGGTTACAGGGGTCGGTCCGCAACTGTAGACACCTCGGGGACTTTAACGTGCTACAGGAGAAGGTTATCGGCAGCATTTACATCCAGTGGGCAGAGGTGCGTTAAGCTACTTTTTAACGGCCTCTTATCACAGCGTTTTACCCGCTCCCGGCTACGTTCCGGCGCCCTACCAGCGGCCATCTTGGCATTTCCAACATTTCGATAAGTTGACCCACACATCAGATTAGCCCTCTCCATTAGCATGTTATCAAAAACTACAAAGGCTATCTGACCTCGCAAAACTACGCACTGAAGGAGGTTTTATTTTTACCTGTGTGGTTAATGTTAATCTATCCACTATTCCATTATAGATAAAAGGCTCACATTTGCATCCCAAAAAAAAAAAAAAAAAAAAAAAAAAACCTCAGGAGAGCTGACAGTGCCTTTGAACACAAATTTTCTTTTTCTTTTTTTAATCAAAAGATTTTAATACACAAATGTGAGCACAGCCCACGAGAGGCTACAGGTGTTGTCTAGTGCAATGCGAACGGTACCATACCTGCATGGAACTGTAGGCGCAGCGTTTAGGCATCAATCAGGTGAAAGCAGCCTTTTTAGGAGGCACCAGATTGCCGCCATGTTTTGTGCTGCCTGACATGAAAGGGGCCTTGTTCATTTATTATTTCTAAAAAGCTGAGCCACGAGGCTTTGGACAAAGCGAGATTCCCTTCCTCGCCCCTCCACCGAGTCTTTTGTGACGCGTCAGACTTGCAAAACAAGTTGTTATTCTGCTTGTGCCATTTCCCGAGGGGACGCCGCCACGAGGTATTTATAGAAGGATTCTGTCTTCCCCTGGGCTTCCTGCGCTGCTGTGGGTGGGGCCTCCCGCCATGGCGGACAGACACAGCGCTCCTCCCCTCCCCCAGCCGAGCGGTGAGCAGACCAGACTCTCTCCCACAGCACAGCTGCAGAAACTACCACCCTCCCCCCCTCCCCGGCCTTCTCAACTCCCTCTCCAAACCAGGCCCCGCCCCCACTCCACATTCTTAAACTGCCAGGGATTCAAAACACTGCTAATAATGCGCCACCTTCCCAGCCCAGCAGCGCGCCAGAGAACATCCCACAACACGCCAGAGAACATCCCACAACACGCCAGAGAACTTCCCACAATACGCTCTGTTCCAGCCCTGCAGCGCTCCAGAGAACTTCCCACAGCACACCAAAGAACTTCCCACAGCACGCCCGAGAACTTCCCACAGCAAGCCCGAGAACTTCCCACAGCAAACCCGAGAACTTCCCACAGCAAGCCCGAGAACTTCCCACAGCAAGCCCGAGAACTTCCCACAGCAAGCCCGAGAACTTCCCACAGCAAACCCGAGAACTTCCCACAGCACGCCCAAGAACTTCCCACGGCAAGCCCGAGAACTTCCCACAGCAAGCCCGAGAACTTCCCACAGCAAGCCCGAGAACTTCCCACAGCAAGCCCGAGAACTTCCCACAGCAAGCCCGAGAACTTCCCACAGCAAACCCGAGAACTTCCCACAGCAAACCCGAGAACTTCCCACAGCAAGCCCGAGAACTTCCCACAGCAAGCCCGAGAACTTCCCACAGCAAGCCCGAGAACTTCCCACAGCAAGCCCGAGAACTTCCCACAGCAAGCCCGAGAACTTCCCACAGCAAGCCCGAGAACTTCCCACAGCAAGCCCGAGAACTTCCCACATCAAGCCCGAGAACTTCCCACAGCAAACCCGAGAACTTCCCACAGCAAGCCCGAGAACTTCCCACAGGACGTTCCTGTTCCGCTTGCGCCTTTCATGGCATAGGGGCCCCGGCGTTGTGGAACCAGGGCACAGTGGGTAACTGCAGGGGGAGGAGACCCCAACGATGCCTCAGCCTACTCCCCAAACACAGGGCCACCCAGACCACTGGTTCATCACTGCGTCAAGCCACGGGCCGTCTGCACAAACCTACCTACACGCCAGTAACAGGCGACAACAGAGGACGGAGGAAAGCGGAGAAAGAAAATCATCAATTTATTTGATTTGCCCTTTCCGTCTCTTCTCTGGCAGACCCAGCTCCAGTGCGAAAAGCAGCATCACAGCTAGATGACCTTGTTAGTTCAAGCACTTAATCCGCTAATGCTCTGATAAAAATAAACTGGAAAAGGGGGGTGGAGGTAGGAGACTGTCAGGGCCCACTCAGCCACAGCTGCTGTCCCAGGCCTCGGTGACCCTCAAACCAGGGGATGGGGCACTGGCACAGCCAGTCTTGCCCGGAGGTGATGACGTGCCATTCTGCCACTAACAGGCCTAGATAAGGCACTCCATTTACACACGTAGCACACAGGCTAACTGGAGAGGAGCTGCACAACACTGAGGAAAGTATAATACTGCAACGCCATCTGCACACTTCAGTAGGAACCCCACTGGCTGACCTTTGGCTGGGGAATCTGAGGAGATTCTGATTGGATAAAACCCAGTAGTTCCAGTACATTCCGCTGGGCGTGTATATGGAGAGGTCTTGACTGAGAGCAGGGAGAGGTCCTTTTCAGGTGACGGCTTAACAGAGCTGCGTTTGACTTAACGCTAACGGGCAGCCAGTTTCGGTGGCTGTAAAACGTTTCCACAAACACAAGCGTACAAGGATATAAAGACTTAAAACAAACACTCCGGGGCCCAGCTGCTGAAAAACACAGGCACGGTACTGTTCGGTCGTTAAAACCAGTGTGTATAAATAACTGCAATGGTTGAGATATAAAGCAATCATGTCCAGTCTCTACGGAGATCAACGCTCAGCCCTGGGAGATGGAGCACACAGGGGCGCTTTCCTGGAAGCCGGCCCCAGCTTTCCAAGAAGGAACCACACACACACACACACACACACAGGTTTGATTCCCAAGCGGGCTAAACCACAAGCGCTGTGGAAAGTTTACAGTTTAAGAATATTTCTCATCTGGTCGTGACAGATGACCCCTTTTACATTATTGGCATTTGGCAGACGCTCTTATCCAGAGCGACGTACAGTTGATTAGACTAAGCAGGAGACAATCTTCCCTTGGAGCAATGCAGGGTTAAGGGCCTTGCTCAAGGGCCCAACGGCTGTGCGGATTTTTTATTGTGGCTACACCGGGATTAGAACCACCGACCTTGCGTATCCCTTCCCTGGTCTTAGCGTGCAAGGTCTTTTCCCTGTGGGGCTTCACTTCCAGGACGGACCTAATTCTCTTGATGTACGGTCTCACCCTGGCGATGGAGAGCGGCTCATTTACAGGACATAATTGAGTCTGAACGCCACGCAACCCAGGGTCACCGCTCCCCCTCACACCGGCGTCTCATTTGCATTCGCGGTCCCCGCATTTTAATTAAACGCCGTTTCCACGTCGTATTTCTCCGGCCTCTGAAGGTGAAGCGGCCGCTTTTCCGTGGCGCCCTCCCGCACGTAGGCCACCGTGCGGCCCGGGACCGCAGCCATGAAAGACCTTTCCAGGAGAACCGCCATGGTTACCGCTGAAGGAGCGGCAGGAGACCCGCCCCGTCCTAAAGAGCCTGGCGGTCCTCGCTCCCACTCCCTCCGGCCGTGCTGCGTCGCTGCCGCCCGCGTGGGTCACAGGGGCCGACGTCGGTCACTGCCGGTGTTCCCGAGGAGAGGGGGCGAAGACGGCCACGCCCAGAATAAGCCCCCTCTGGCACGCTCAATCAGGCCAGCTCTCGCTGCGCTAATGCATTTAGCAGAAGACAGTTTAAGTGCAGGGCCATTACGCAGTAATGAAAGTCTCCTTGGCTCGGAGCGCATTTCCAAGGTGACTACAACAAGAACAAAAGTGACAATTATTCAGTCGCACCTACTTGAGGAAACGCGAGAACGTTCCGGGTGCGAGTTTGCCGAGGTGCTCTTTTTTTTGGGCCGCGTCTCCCGAGCGTTGGCGTGTCATTCGAGCCTGAAGCTGGGCCCTGTTCCCATAACGCAGAGCGCTCACGCGCCCCCTGGCTGCTCACTGGAGAGCCTTCCGGACTGCGAGATCCCCTTTGCGTCGCTGGTTTTAGGCGCCTAATGTCTTAGCCCTCCGTTTTAATGAGTCGAGTTGAGTTTCAAGGAGCTCCAACAGCAGAGTGGTCCCCTGCACAGCTTTATCTCAGCTCGAGTCAGAGATGGAGCCCACGATGCCTCTACTGAACAGCATTTTGAGCACGGAGACCTGGCGTTCAGAGCAGGACTGGAGCTGAAGTGATAAATGAGCCCGGCTGACAGACAGCCTTCCCTGGACCCCGAGTGCAGCGGCTGGCGGTTTATATACCAGGATGAGGCGTCTCTGCAAGGAGGCAGCGCTCTCTCTCTCGGTCTTCACCACCCACACAACATGACTGTGTGAGGAGGAGGTTATCAAAGCCGTGTCTCACAGTCTCGCTCCTCTGCAGGTAGACGCAGAGCTGCGCTTTCCGGAATCAAGTCACAAAAACGATTAAGAGGCGACGCAGGCTCTGACAACATCATTAAAAATGAAAATAAAGATATTGTAAAGCCGTGCATAAGGAAGTCTGTCCCAGAGAAGAAGTTGAGTCAGTCGTTTCTCATCTAATTTGAGGAAGACTTAATGGCAGACTGGGAGACATAAGACAGAGACAGGGAATTTCATGTGGAAATGCAAGGGAAGACAAATTGTGGCAATGCTGATTAAAGACTTGTGGGGCAGTGCGTGAGAGTAGAGGGGATATCTATTCACAGATAAGTATAAGTGAGCTGGTCTTCAGGTCAAACGCTCGCCCCTTAAGAGCAGACAAAAGAAGGCAGAAAAGGCTTTTCCCGCCGGACCTAAATTACCAGTGCGTGTCAGACACGGGAAACTTTAAAAACACCACAGAGAGCAGCATTTACTTAAAGCGTAAACTCGAGCTGCACTTAACAACAAAAAACACAACATAAATAGGCTCGCTTAAGTGTATACTAGTTATGTGTAATGGCAAGGCATGTGTTGTTTGTCAACTCAATTCCCCACCCTTAGCAGCAGTCCTCCAATATATTCACATCAGTGGAGCATTTATATCGGACAGAAACAATATTGTAAATCACAAAGGCATTCGCATTAGAAGACCCCCAGCCGGAGCGAGGATAGTCCATTTGTAAAGCATTTTCTACTGCCTGTAAGCAGGAATGTTCAAGTTATCAATGAATGAGTTTACCTCTTCTCTATTACTCCAAAAAAGCTGCACTGGGCTGGTCCAGTACAATAAAGGGGCCTATCAAATTTGACTAAAATACATTCTGGCATGGTGCAGACCTTGATGAATGATCACAGGACTCTTCCAAACTAATAGCACCCTTCTGAAATACAACCATTTCAGCAGTCTATACACTAATGAAATTGACAAAGATAGACTGGGTAATTCATTTGGCGTCAAAAAAAACCCCCAACCTGACTTATTTGCATGGCACCTTGGATTTTTTATGGGCTTTGCACAGCATGGTGTGAGTCAACATTCAAAACTTTGGTACTTCCCGATTTTCCAGAGAACAAAACAAGCAGAGGAGAGGGACCGGGGGAGAAGGCTGGAACCGCGCCTCAGCGGAGCCGTGCCTTGGGGGCCGAGGTCGGCCGGGGGACCTGTGGAGTCTCCTCACACCAGGCCACCATCCTGGGAGCTTTCAGAGTTAAAACCAGACGCCGAGGTCGCACGTCACCAAGCAGCCCCAGTAATAAAAACATTTCATCATTATTATTCTTTTTTTAAGAGACAAACGTGATGGAGGTTGGACTCGATCTGGGGACGAGACGGCCGTTAACTCGTTCAAGTGTTTTCTTGCCATATTCTCAAATTCAGCTTATGGAAATATGCTCTTTGCTGAAGAAGCTAGGCAGAGATGTAGCGATTCCTGCGATAACCCTCTCGTTCCCGCCCCTCCCCCCGCCCCCCCGCTCTGCTGAGAGGCCCTGGGCAGAGAGCGGCTCTGTGCTGGCCCCTCCCCCTCACTATTTTCTCACAGCAGATCCACTGTGGGGCTCTTTCCCATAGGCTCCATTGCGGCTCCTAGCTTTCCCATAGGCTCCATTGTGACTCCTCTCTTTCCCAAAGCTCACAGCGGTGGAGCACAAACTGCTTGTTTCAATGTGTTTTTTTCTTCTTCTTTTTTTTCTCACTGCATTTCACTTTCTTTTTTTTTTCTAAAGCTTTACCATTGTGCTGCTCGGTAGTGCAGTAAATTATCGAGTTGCTGGCCCTAATGGTTACCATAGTTACTATCGTTCAATGGGCTCCTGATGCTAGCTTTTAGCTTCTCTCTCAGAGGACCATTCCAACGGTTCTCTCTTTATTACGCCATTTTGTCATTTGTTATAGGGAGAGGGGAATTTATTTATTTTATTTTAAAAACCTTGTTTTATTTTGGGCACTACATGCGTTATGCTCTTTGGCTTTTAAAATGCCCCCCCCCCTTCCCCCCCAAACGACCTACAGCCAACCCCCCCCAAAGGTCAGTTTAACCTCATCTCCTTTTCACAATGGCCCCGTTTGGAGGGGCTAATTTATTTGAACATGTGACATTTACAATCAGCTTCTTGGAGCAAATTGGATTGCGTGTCTCTCAGCTGCAGCCGCGGGGCCTCCGTTTCCAATAACTGCAGAGGTCCCAGTCCTTAAAAATAACATCCCGCATTGTGCTCAGTGCCGCTTCCACAGATAATTACGAATGTTAGACATCGCTCCCAGAGGACAACCGCACTCCCTTTTTAATTTCTATCAGTGGCATAATCCCCTTTTGAAACCCTTTTTAGGGTGAATTAGAAAGGCCCTGTATTCAAAGGAGATGAGTAGAGGGAGAAGAGGGGGGGGGGTGGTGGTGGTGGTGCTGGTAATAATAATCACAAGGGCCTAGCTGTCTGTGTGGATTAGCATGGGAAAGAAAATCCTTTCATCTCAGACCCACACTTTCCAGTCCAGAGACGCACACACAGCACACAGCCCAAAGCCTGCTCCCAACCGAAAGCAGCAAAACACTCATTCTCCAACTTTCCTCGTTTTATTTCTGTTCGTCTTACTTTTTACTAGCTATTTTTCTGCCTTGCGTAGGTAGATAATATTCAATTACGCTTGTGGGAAAAAAAAAATTTGTACAAGATTAACTGGACTGGCGACAAGCCCACAGCGGAAGGGAGAAAAACGGATAAAGGGAAGAGCGATTGTCCCTGTTTAGCATTCATGCTGGAACGCATTTGACCTTTTCGGCAGGCGGCCATCTTGTGTTCTGGGTGCGGCGGGTGAGGGGGGGGCGTGGATACAGGCCCTGGCCGGAGCTGCAGGTGAGGCCTGGGGGTGGACAGATCAGCACATCCTGCTGGCTCACTGTGGCCACCACGCACCTACAGAAGCTCTAGTGAGCAGGGCACGCCACTGCCTTCCCACAATCCCATGGGGCAGCTCGTTATCGCCGCACAACTTCCCCAGTTCGGCTGCACTGTTATTCCCGCCGCCGTATCCAGGTGTGACAAACCGCGCTCGAGAAAAGGAGTAATCAGGAGAGGGGCGAGGAGGAACAAAAAGACAACGAGAAATAAAATCTAAAAATGATGCCAAACAAAGAAATGATTGGAACGGTTCCCCGGTCAGACGGAGCGAGTCGAGGAGCCTTTGTTGGAGGGAGACAATGGGGAGAGGCCACGTCACCTGCCACGTTTCCACGGCTCCCATTACGCTTCCTCCCACGGGCGTCCGAGCGCCGCTTCACGTGCCCCGCCGCCGCTGAACACGAACGGCTCGTTCTCCATCGCGCAGAAACCCCACACCAAAAACAACAAACACGGAAACCAAGCGCAGGACAGCAGGGCCCAGGCTTCAAAAACAAACACCAGGAACGTACCAGCTGCAGGGAGACGGGGGTGCGGAGGAGACCAAACGGCCAGGCGGGGGGGGGAGGAGAGGAATGAACCCGGCCGTCGCGAAAGAGTCTAAATAAATACCCGAGGTGAACGCCGCCAGAACCGAAACTGGCCGCCGCCGGAGAGGCGAAACCCGAAAGCGGAGCGGATCAGCGTGTGGCCCGGGGCCGAGTGAAACCCGAAACAGCCCCCCGTTTCTAAGACTCCTCTCCTCTTTAACAAGATTGAATGACTGCGCCCCATCCTGCGTACCTGCACTTTGTGGTCCGGGCTGTAACCATATACAAGCCTCTTTGGTTATGTTGGCGAAATGTAACGCAATACAGGCGCTATGGGCCTCAGACTCTGCGGTGGAGAGAGGAGCTTGTGTCGCTGACAGCGGCTGAGAATACATTATCATTTTAAATGCGCTCCTTTAATCTTTAATCCTGACAAAAGGAGACGGTTGGAACCCTCACGCTCAGGGTGTTGCATACGACTTAATAAATGCCATGTCCTCCCAACATGAGCTGTCATCACGGGCGCTTCACTTTTTACTATGAAATCTGGTGTAAGTCATATCGCTGTGTTTCTCGCCAGAAGCATCCTCACTTACGCATATGCATGAACACAAACTCAAAGGCATCACTGAAAACCACTGGTGTACTGCATTATCCCATTTCAGTGGGCCACAGAGATTCACAGAGAAACAGTCACACTCACTTGTTGGAAATGTGATGCACGCCTGACTGTTTTATTCGTCTTAACCTCAAATGAGCCAGAAGCCTTCTCTTTCCTTCATAACTCATGTTCTCCACTTGCCGGCACGCCCCAAAGATATGGAGTTCATGAAGCAGACCTGAATTCCCTTCACATCCCATCAGCCTTAACATTAAACCCAGTCATTCAGCGGCGGCCATGACCTCCCGGCGGCTCTGCGTCACCGCGCCAGGGGCATGCTGGGATATGGAGTCTCCCGCGGGATTTGGAAACGCGCCCTTAAGGCTCCCCTGCACGAGCACGGCGGAGCGAGGCGAAGCCCTTCCTCCCGTCTGCCTCCCTCTTCAGGCGGGAGATTTATGCTGCTGCGCATATGCGGCTCGCATTCTTCAGCAATTCCTCATCTCTGCTCCCCTCCATTTCCAGCCCATTTCCCCCTCTGTGAGAGAGATGTGTGAGGCCCCTGTTTCTTCAGCATGAGCCGGTGAACGCACTTTGAGGAAAAACTCAATGACCGTCTTCTGCTGCACGGCTGCCAAACCAAACTTCACTTGCGACAATTCATCTGTAACGGCCGTGATTACTGCATTGTGCATTTGTACTGAACCGGCACCGGGGCAGCTCCCAGGATTGGGAAGTGTGTGTGGAATGCATTTCTCTTTCCCTAGCAGGTTAGCAATAGCAAAGCACAGCAGCTAATCCAGCAGGGTGTTTACATAACAGATAGAGGGTTAACCTGGTCATTTAAACGGCAAGGAGGTGGTTAACCTGGGGGTTTATATTGCAGGGAGGTGGTTAACCTGGGCGTTTATATTGCAGGGAGGTTTATATTTTTTTATAACCCGGACATTTATATTGCAGGGAGGTGGCTAACCCGGGCGTTTATATTGCAGGGAGGTGGTTAACCCGGACATTTATATTGCAGGCAGGTGGTTAACATGGGCGTTTATATTGCAGGGAGGTGGCTAACCCGGGCGTTTATATTGCAGGGAGGTGGTTAACCCGGACATTTATATTGCAGGCAGGTGGTTAACATGGGCGTTTATATTGCAGGGAGGTGGTTAACCGGGGCGTTTATATTGCAGGGAGGTGGCTAACCCGGGCGTTTATATTGCTGGGAGGTGGTTAACCCGGACATTTATATTGCAGGGAGATGGTTAACCTGGGCATTTATATTGCAGGGAGGTGGTTAACCTGGATGTTTATATTGCAGGGAGGGTTATATTTTTTATAACCCGGGCGTTTATATTGCAGGGAGGTGGTTAACCCGGACATTTATATTGCAGGCAGGTGGTTAACATGGGCGTTTATATTGCAGGACGGTGGTTAACCGGGGAGTTTATATTGCAGGGAGGTGGTTAACCCGGGCGTTTATATTGCAGGGAGGTGGTTAACCCGGGCATTTATATTGCAGGACGGTGGGTAACCCGGGCATTTATATTGCAGGGAGGTGGCTAACCCGGGCGTTTATATTGCAGGGAGGTGGTTAACCCGGGCGTTTATATTGCAGGGAGGTGGTTAACCCGGGCATTTATATTGCAGGGAGGTGGCTAACCTGGGCATTTATATTGCAGGGAGGTGGTTAACCTGGGCATTTATATTGCAGGGAAGTGGTTAACCTGGGCATTTATATTGCAGGGAGGTGGTTAACCTGGGCATTTATATTGCAGGGAAGTGGTTAACCTGGGCGTTTATATTGCAGGGAGGTGGCTAACCTGGGCGTTTATATTGCAGGGAGGTGGTTAACCCGGGCATTTATATTGCAGGGAGGTGGTTAACCCGGGCATTTATATTGCAGGACGGTGGGTAACCTGGGCATTTATATTGCAGGGAGGTGGTTAACCTGGGCATTTATATTGCAGGGAGGTGGTTAACCTGGGCATTTATATTGCAGGGAGGTGGTTAACCTGGGCATTTATATTGCAGGCAGGTGGTTAACCTGGGCGTTTATATTGCAGGGAGGTGGCTAACCTGGGCGTTTATATTGCAGGGAGGTGGTTAACCCGGGCGTTTATATTGCAGGGAGATGGTTAACCTGGGCATTTATATTGCAGGGAGGTGGTTAACCTGGATGTTTATATTGCAGGGAGGGTTATATTTTTTATAACCCGGGCGTTTATATTGCAGGGAGGTGGTTAACCCGGGCATTTATATTGCAGGACGGTGGGTAACCTGGGCATCTATATTGCAGGGAGGTGGTTAACCTGGGCATTTATATTGCAGGGAGGTGGTTAACCTGGGTGTCCATATTGCAGATATGGGTTGATCAGGGTGTTCATAAGGCAGGAAGAAGGCAGTATGTGAGTGAATGCTAAGTTATGCAGCACTGACAAGACAAGCACAGTTTTTTTTTTTCAAACTGTAAAAAATGGCTTCTCATTCTGAAAGGTATTTTTGGCAATCAAACTTAAAGTTATGATACCAAAAAAAACTCAGCAAAAGTAGATAAGTTATCAAAATGTTTGAATAACAAATAGTTGTCTTAATTTTGTTCACCAAATCTTTTCTCGCAAATGTTCCAGGAAATAATTAGCTGTGCGCTCACAGAAAGACATGAGGAACAAAATGAAGCAAAATAATTAAAATGGGATTAACGCGACTAGCTACCAACACCGAAGCGGCACTTCATAGCTTAACATTTACAATAATGGTTATTATATAAATTACATATTGCATTCCTTACATTCCAATAAAGAATTAAATTTTCAACCTCAATGTTTTTATTCATGCCTTGTGAACATTTTGTACTTCTGGACGAAAAAGAAACCCTGAGGGTGGTGCACACATGAGCTTTCTGTAAAACGGAGAGATTTCTTTTGCGGCTGAAAAGACTCGAGAGTCGAGTCGAGACTACATCCTGTACGATCATCCTCATCCTGCAGGATTTATGCACCTGGACATTTACCACCAGTTTCTCAGTAAACCCTCAACTGCACAAGTAATGGCATCGCATGCAAATCAAAAGGAAGCGTAAAAAAGGCTGGGTTTTATGCTCATTCCCTGCGATAGTTCCGCGCTTTTGTTTTTCTCTGAAGTTGTAGGTGAATGTCAGGCCGGGAGGAGAGAGAGACAGAGAGATGAGCCATGTTCTTTCTGGCTTTAATCCGAAATGGCACATGCTTAAAACATTTATGGCCGCTGCGGCTGAAGCAGCCGCCATCAAATAAAAATGCCTGCCCTGTTTTCTCCTTCCCCCTTCCCTGCTCTTATCTGGAGGAGTCGTGTGGAGGACGCTGGGGGAAGTCTGAGCGCGGGCTGCCATTGGACGGGGCGGGAAACGCAGCGAGGCCGTGGATGAAGAAGGGCTCTGGACGAGGAGCCCGCTTCTCCACCTTTAATCTTATTAAAGCAAACTTGTCTGTGAGACTAACCTCATTACCGCAAGACAAATTCCGACCGAAAAGCCACGGCGCGTGGCTGCTTAACCCGTGGGCGTGAACGTTTTAATAAAGCTGAAAGATATGGGGCCGGTTTCACAGACACGTTTAAGCCTAGTCCTAGACAACTCAATTTCGCACGGAATTTTGAGTTCTTCATACAAAACTCCCATTTAGTCCAGGACTAAGCTTACTCTGTGTCAGTGAAACCGAACCGAAGAATCTTGTCGCACTGGGTTCACCATTTCAGTCCAGTTCCAATCATGCGGCACCTGTCAGTCGCATTAGCCAGGTAGCATTAGCCTCCATTAAGAAACCGCGACCTTGACCACCGGACAACTGGAAGAGGACACTTTCTTGATGCCAGTGGAATCCTGGCCTGCGAGTGCCCATCTCTCCCTCTCTCCCAGTGGAAAATTAAAGGGTGGGATAACCGCAGCTCACACAACGGGCTCACATATTAAAGCGTCCTGTCCTGGCTGGGCTCAAGCGGCCCAGTGTGGGGCCGCTGCAGGCAGTGGCGAAAGGCAGGGCGGTGATAAATGAGTGGATAAAGCGCTGTTGTTTTGCCAGCTTTGACCCGGGTTAACACCAGTCCGCCGCGCCGAGGGAGGGGAGGACGACAGCGGCCCATTCAGCCGGCCTTGGCCCCCCGCCACCGAGCTCCCACCGGCCCCAAGGCTGGGAACGCTCCCCCCAGCCCTCAGACACGCTCGCAAAAAATACCCACGTAGGCCGGGGAGGGGAGGGGAGGGGTTTTTTTTTTTTTTGATGGGGGCAATTCAAGGCACCCATTGGAATCCTGGGTGATTTCCAGTTTACAGCTTCAGTGGTTTGTTAAGCTGCCACCCGATTCAGAAAGAAAAACTCCTGATTCAGAAGCCAAAGCTGAAACGCAATGAAAGACCCATTATTCCATTTGGTTAGGTATCACCAGTCTCAAGTCGCATTTCATTTTCTCAGTCTGCATTTCATATTTCACAGACATGGTACACAACCACATTCAAACACATGGTACACAACCTCTCAACAGTCTAGCCTCATTGCATGTCAAAGCCCATAGCACTGCAAAATCCAAATGCATCACAGACAATTTTCTAAACAGCCGGTAAAATGTTTACCTCAGATAAAGAACCTCTGCATTCCTCCTCACGCCACACAGCAAACACCTAATAATGGCAGCCTTGGGGGTTAGGGGTCACCTCCCTCCCCCTGCCACGCTGAGCCGAGCCTCTCCAAACTTTCTCCCTTTTCAGGGCTTTGTCCCGGCTCAGCTCCCGGTCTGTGTGGGTGTCATTTTCCCCCCTCAGAAAACTCCTCCCAGCCGTTCCCATGAGCGTCCCCTCTTCCTGAGCTTGTGCTAGCGTGGAGGGGAGCAGGGCTTAAAATAACCTGGGAGGCAGTTTGCATTCAACTGGGAGGGCTTTGTACTGCTTTAGCCATCTATCCCGTTTTGTAAAAAAAAAAAAAAAAAAAGGAGATTCTTTTTAAAGAAACGATCACTACCGCAGCCTACAAAAATGAAATCCAGTACAATGCCACACCTGGCAGAACCGCTCGTAAATCTCCCCAGATGGCATTTCCTGGACTGTAGAGCCGTATTCTCCCCAGAAAGGCGATAGCTCAGCCAGCAACAAAAGGCAGGAGGAATGCGGGCTGAGAGTAGAACCCGCGGTCGTTCCGCGGTCGGCACCAAACGGAACGCCGAGGTTCGGCTGCCGACGGGAATTCCGGGGGGCAGGGTTAGCCCCGCGCTTCCCGACTCCCTAAATGCCAGCGGGGTCCGTTCCGGTCTTGAGAGGAACGTGCTGGAAGGATCCGGGCCGCCCCCGAACCGTCTCCGTCGACCTTGTCTCCCTCCAGCTGGGGCAGCTCAGAGCTCAGAGGGTTAAACCGCTTCTCCCATTCATAACGCAGTCCTCCCCTCCCCCGTCCTTTACCTCAGCCAGCTCTCTCGGTCTCGTGCTCTCTCTCGCTCATTCGCTCTCTCTCTCTCCGCCTCCCTCTACCCCTGAAGTGCCCTTTTCTCTAGCAACAGCACAGCAGTCCCTCCTTCCACACATACCACAGTACGAACAGAATAACGATGTATTATTAGAAACCACCCCACCTCCGCTCGCTGCCCCCCCCCCCCCCCCCCCATGGTAAAACCCGGCTCCAACGCGCCATAATCAGCACATCTTGGGCCTTCTTCCCTTTTCCTCATAGACTGCCCCCCCCCCTCCTCCTCCCCTCCCGTCCCCCCCTCCCCCACAGCCCTGGCTGTCTTGCTACTCACGCATCGAGAGGCGAAATGAGGCGCGTTGGAAATTTGCTGGCTGACAATGGAAGACAGCTGCTCTCCCCGCGCAAGTCTTTCATGAGCTGAATTAGAAGAGCGAGCGAGGGGAGCCTCTCTCTCTCCTCCCCTCCCCCACACACACACCGAGCGGCGCAGGGATCCAGACACACGCGCGCCTCGTACAGGGGAGCGGGAGGGAGGGAGGGGAGAGGCGGCCATGAAAGGGCTTTGTTTGCCGGATCCGCGATGGCTTCTGCAGGCCTGACCCGAGATGTTTGGAGTCCCCGAGCTCCGCCCCTCCCCCCGCCGCCTCACGGGCACGTCTCTCAGGCCCCGCTCTGGCTTTTTGTTTCCTCTCCCCCGGCTGTGCTGCCAGCCGCGCCGCGGAAACCTTTCCTCGCAGAAATTACTCCGAAGCCTTAAAATAAGGAGGCGTTTAAAACCCGCTTTCAAAGGATTTTCAGCTGCGCACACACAAACATTACAACAATTTCCACCGACTAATAACAGCGGAAGCTTTTAATAGCGAAACATAAAACCTGCAGTATTATTTATTTATTTACAGTGAACAAAACAAGTCATGAGGAACGGCGTTGAAATATTCACAGAGTAAGAATAAAGCAGAATAAGCCAGAATAACAGAATAAGGCGGCAGTCACCTTCAGGTTTGACCTCTCACGAAATACATTCCAGAAGGCAATTACACACAGAAGCATGTTGGAGGAAGGTTCCGGATGAAGTGCATCAAAACCTGGCCCAGATAAATATAAATCTAATCCCGCTTCAGCCTGTTGGCCTGGATTAGTCTCTGTAAGGCTTAGGCCCAAAGAAATGCTCTGCCTTCGTTACAATACCTCCGGGGGAACAGTATTAATTCAAATAATTAAGACTGTAGAAACGTTACCAGGCGCTGGGTTTGAAAAATGACATCAGAGGCCTTTCTGCTACTTAAGGGACCCTCTCAAATGGGAATCTGGTTTATGGAAACTGAAGTGGGGGACATCGACCATTTATAAGAACTGTTTATCATTCATTAATCAGTGCAAATGCTTTCTGTGGCTGTGTACATTCATGCTGCCATTCTTGGGAAGTGGATAACTCATGTAAATCCCTCTGTTGGTAATAGATAATTAAGCAGGCTTGTCTGCGGCAGTTGTTTTCAATTGGGCCTGTCACTCAGCCGCTTTTCCTTAGCTCCAGCCGATTTATCTACAGATTAATCAGTTCAATTTTACCAACAATAACAGCCCTATGCAGCCGGCTCTAGGCAGCGCGGTGTGCGGACCGTCTAACAAAACACACCGCAGGGCTGTGGCAGCTCAATCTGCCCGGAGTCTATTTAGTTACATTAGACTGTTAAAAATCAAATGGCCTTATTCCCTTGTGGAATCTAGGGCTTATTCAGGTTGTCAGTGTGACAATAGATAGCACGCTGGAAAGGGACCAGCAGGCAGGCCGGTCCAGCATTGACTTCAATTTCACACGGCCATCTGAACAATTAGGCCCTAATCAAAATAACAAACGTCATAAAACAGCCTGCAAACATCTATCGAGCCGTACATCATTTTACACTGCGAACGCACTCGTCAAGAAACGTAGGTGCAACCGTGCCTCCATCTTCCGACATGACAGGAGTACAGTCAGCGATCACTTTATTGCGCAGACCTGTACACCAGCTTGCTAAATATTTAACCGGATAAACATGCGGCAGCAACTAAATGCATGAAAGCATGCAGACGTGGTCTAGAGGTTCAGCCGTTTTCCGGACCAAATTTCAGAATGGGGAAGAAATGTGACTTTGACTGGTGATTGTTGGTGCCAAAGATCATCGGGGAGTATCAAAGAAACTGCTGACCTGGGACAGTTTTCAGAGAATGGTGAGAAAAACAAAAAACAAGTGAGCAGTGGTTCCGTGGGCAGAAACGCGTGGTAAATGAGAGAGGTGAGATGAGAAGTGCCACACAGTAACTTAAATAACCCCACACGACAACAGCGGTATGCAGAACACACAACTCGACAAACCACTAAGTGAACAGGCTACGGCAGCAGAAGACTAAAGTAAAAAAAAAAAAAAATTTTAATTTTAAAAAAGGCTCAGAGTGTATATCCCCTATTGCTTATTATACAATAGTATGTTGTAAGCGAGTAAAATTTCACTCTCAACTAATACTGTGTAAATTCAAGAAAAAAAAACAAAAAAAAAAACCTGCCTGGGTTTCTGGGAAAGGAGCATTTCTGTTGACTGTTCATTTGTTTTGCTGACACCACAAGTATGACAAACATGGCAGAGCGTAACGTGGAGGCATTCATTCTGTGAAATACAACTACTTCTGTGTTGTGCAAAGAAGTGTAGGCTAATTATCACTGCCTTTCAATAGCCTGTCACACAGCGAGGTCACATGCACAGTTCTGTCTTCATGTAGCCCACGCAAGCTTGTCGCACCGAGACGGGGCTAAGACGGCTTCAAGCCATTTTCCAGGCAGATGCTTATTACATCAGCGCTATTTCTGTAAGCCGTTTTTCCAATTAGTACCCAGAACATCATAACATGATACCTCACAAACAGTCTAATTACTGTAAACAAATGACCCGCAATGTTAAAAGGGTATACAAATACAACATGGATGTGTTCTAAATCTGACATAGGCTAGGTCACGTAAACATCTTACCTGGAAGTTGGTATGGAGTCTATGGCAGAACACTCAAAGAAAGTGTTGAGGATAAGACGTGGAATACTAACAGAGGATAAGACGTGGAATACTAACAGAATGGGAAAACGCAGTGGTTGCAGTAGCGGGGTGAAATAAGGTAAACAATAGGTTGCTGTGTTTTGATCCAAATACATTTCAGACAGGTTATTTATACATAGAAAAAAGAAAAAAAAATCATACAGGTGATTTGTATAGTAAAATTCACTCATGTTGATTCCAAGCTAGCAAGAGCATGGAACCTTGTTTTTGACTTTTCATTCAAATGAAGCTTTTCCTCTCTGAATCCCGCAATGCTACCAACTGCTGTGTAAATATTCTGATCAATACCCAGCATAAATGTCAGACACCAAAACATGATTGGCTCAAACAACAGGAGTATCTATTTTGCTGGGGTTCAACTCTAGGTCATTACTCAGTTATCTATCTATATTATATATACATATCAATGAATATCTGCTTTTATAGAGCGGGGTGTCTTTTTTCCTCTGTAATTGGCTCTTTCATGCCATTGTAGAGATACAAGACTCAAGATAAAGCAAATGCACCTCTGTTCCTCTAAGCCCACAGCTGCAGGAATGAGGTACACTCAAGCGTGCGATTCCACCACCAGTGGAAATGGAAATGTGCAAATATAAAAATGCATGGAAGTTCACTGGGATACATTTCAAATGCCCATATTCAATGTTCTTGAGCGCTTGGAATACTGCCTGTGTTGCCATGGTCACTGATCAAAGCCGCAGTTGATTTATCTACACAATTAATCTCAATTCAACTGTGCAACCCAACTGTTTACAGATTTGTCACTCCAAATATGTTAAGAACAAATCACTTGGAATGGGGAAAACCGGGATGAAAAAAAAAAAAAATGAAAAAAAAAAAGCAGACATTTTTTTTGGGCCTTCAAAGCATTCTGCCAAACAAAGCTTGACAGAGTTATGAATTTTCTCTGAAGACCCCTTGATCTTACTGGAAGCCTTCAATGCCAGAACATCAAGATACGACTTCAAGCCGGTGTAATGATGTGCTGCTATAAACATTCCTTTATTATCTTCTACGAGTGCTAACAGTCCGTGCTAATTCTGTGCTTGGTTTGACATTAGTAGCTTCCTGGTGGCAGTGAACCCCAAAGGTAGGAAATAAAACCATGAAGCGATGCATGAAGAGGGCCGGTGCAAAACTGGCATATTTTCTGAGAAATAAAATTGGCACAGATGATGAAAAGCCGTCCTGAGGCCCTGTTACACAAAGATCATAGACAGCAAAAAGGTGAATGCAGCCTTTTCAACATCTGTCAACATCCCCCAACATCCCCCAACATCCCCCACCCCCAAGCCTGATGGGTCTTCCTTCAGTGCTGGGCAAGTACACAGAACTCCATGGCGGGAAAAAAAAAAAATATATATATATTTTTTAAAAAGGGGTGACCATCTTTTTTTTCTTTGCTCCCGTTTAGTAAAGGAGGGAAATGGGCTGTCCTCTTCGGGAAAGCATGCGAACATTTCCAAACAGTGTCACAGCTAACACAGTGTTCGTTTATTCACTTGTAAACCCCACAGAGCTGTGTACAAAAGCAGCTCTTTGACTGCTTACTTTAGCCTGCTGTGGTTGGGGAGGGGGGAGGCAGCAGCACCAATCAGAGCACAGCTCTCCGGGTCACGCAGACTGCCAGATGTGGAAGTGCAGTTTATGACCAGAGTGGACGGGAGTCCTATATTAAATAATTCCACACAAGGCACTCCCAGAGCTCTTGACGAGGATTTCCTGGATCGTTGTCCAAAAGGACTGTAAACCCAGAAGCGGGTGTCACTCAAAGCCTCGGCCCTGCCTGCCGCTTTACCCTCTGCAGTGAGCGTCTCTGGAGCTGGTGGAGCTGGGCGTAGGTGGGGGAGGACCTGTTTTAAAGATCCGGGGCGGGACTCTCCACTAAGGGTCTCTCTCTACGAAGGTCCGACCAATATATGGGCTGATATAGGATTTCCACATTTGTTTTGGGAGAAATTTTGCCGGGTGGCAAGTCTCTTGAAATGTCATGAAAAAAGAAAAGCACATGCATGGAGATGGCGGCCATTTTGAATAATAGCCATACATAGAGGATGCTACTAAACTTGTGTCCCTAATGTGGGGTATCATCGCGGCAGGGCGAGGTCTTCGGCTGATGTGACATTCTCGACACAATAACAAGCTGGTTTGTACTTGTTTGAACTCAGGTACATGTTGCAGAGCATTTCACTAGCTTTCCACAGAGCACTAGCTTTCCACAGAGCACTGAGACAGCTCACCTCACACAGAGCACTGAGACAGGTCACCTCACACAGAGCACTGAGACAGGTCACCTCACACAGAGCACTGAGACAGGTCACCTCACACAGAGCACTGAGACAGGTCACCTCACACAGAGCACTGAGACAGCTCACCTCACACAGAGCACTGAGACAGGTCACCTCACACAGACCACTGAGACAGGTCATCTCACACAGGCCACTGAGACGGGTTACAGCTGGGATAGGAAAGTAAGCATTGGTCTTTACAGTAATTATCAGGCTCTGACCAGCTACAGACATTGTTTGAGGTTTTAGTGAGCTATGCTAAGACACAGACAAGAAATTGATCAAGCTAGGCTACATCTTAAAAATCATGGCCTAAGATTGCGAAACATTTCGCCTGAAGCCTACAGCTCTGTCTCCAGTGTGCACTACATTAAAGGAGAGGGAGGACAATGATAATTAGGTATTAGTGCTAAATGAAGTTAAAAATCCCATGTACTAGACAGCATTTCGAAATCAAAACAATTAAAAAGAGAGAGGGTGACAGTTAAAAAAAACAAATGCGCGATGCTCACAGGAGAACGCGAGTGACCTGTGAAATATGTGAGATCTTGTCTCGTCTTATCTAAGCTACACTTGCATATGCAACTTCCTTTAATCTAGAAAAATGAAATGTGTGCTGCAAGAGATAGAGAATGCTGGATGGGTTGTGTGTTCAGAGATGCTGTTCTGCATGCCACTGTTGTAATGTGTGGTTATTTGACTTATTTCCTGCCAGCTTGAGCCAGTCTGGCCATTCCCCTCTCATCTCTGTCATTAACGAGACATTTTAGCCACGAAACTTCCACTCACTGAATGCTTGTGTTTTTTTTTACCATCCTCTAGAGACCATTGTGTGTGAAAATCAGCAGTATGAGATACTCAAACCACCCTGTCTGGTAAGAACGATCATTCCAGAGACACTCAGACCACATTCCTTCCCCTCTCTGATGGTCTGAACAACTGAACCTCTTGACCATGTCTGCATGCTTATAGGCATTGCTGTTGCTGCAACATGATTCAATATTTGCATTAACAAGCATACATAGAGGTCTACCTAGCCTACTCTGAGTGGGTAAATAGTGCCGCACACACAAACACACACTATCTTGGTATACTGGTTGCATCTTGTAGTATTTATTGGATGAAAAAAAATCATCCTTTGTCATCATCCCTTGTCACTACATAGATCAACTGCTTAATTCACAATTTAATATACATTTTTTTATTTGTTGGTAAATGCTGTGTTTCTAGAGAAAATGTTTTTCCCAATTCACAACTGAAACAGGAATGCTGCAATTCTGCATATGCTAGCACAAGCAAAAAGCTGTTAAGCTTGTTTGTATTTTTTTCTCCAAGAAGACCAATCACATAATACAAAGCCAATCAAGGCAACACAAATTCTGCTTAAGTCACAAGCAACAGAACATTTTCATCCACAAGGATAACATGAATATAATCTTCACACTGCAGTAAGAATTGTAAGAACAAGGCATTGAAAAAACCACAGATAGCATGAGTCTGCATCCAGAGATTTGTTTTCTATTTCTCACTGCTTTTGTTCCCCACGCCCCACATTCTGGGAGAGGAAATCCCTCACACTTAAAACAGTGCTGAGTGTTTGTTGGAAAACACAGTCGTTTCAGAGGGGAAGGACCCCTGTCATTTGAAACGCTGCTGAACAGCAATAAACAGACACGTTTCTGAACAGGACAGAACAGAACACACACTCTGATTTTGTATCTCTCTCAGGACCGCTTTTGCAGAGCGCACTCTTTCCACTTGATCGTGTCAGCTCACATCACCGACAAAAACTGCTTGTGAAAAGCGCTCCCAAAGCAGAAAGGAAAAAAAGAAAATTGGAAAGAAAGCAAGGACTGAAGACCTTTGCTGAAGCATTCTGCTGAAGAGCCTTTGGCAGCCGAGATACGTGGTGCTAAGTGAGCTTGTTTTTGCTGGCGTGTACATCCTAAATTACTAATAAACCAAAGCGGCAAAAACATTGAAACCGCAGAACGGAATATAAATCAAGTCTAAGACCCGTTTCGTGGAGTAAGTGCAGTTGGGCAGAGCTACAAGTGACCTAATGCATTTCCATCGTTAAGATCTGCTCTTCAGTCTGTAAACCCAACAGACCAGACGTTCCAGACAAACAATCTAGATGTTTCTACTGGCATCAAAGGGCTTGTGGGTCCCTCTTCTTATATGAAAACGACCGCTGAAGTGATATCTTAATTCCAGATTGCGAGATGTGTTCCAAAAGTGGTTTCCAAATCACCCATTAATTAGCTGCATTAATTTCCTGCTCTGATAAAAATCAAGCCCTTTGAATAACTCTCTTTTACCATATCAAAGCACATTATTCACAAAAGGCCCCGGCTTACCAGATATGGGTACAAATAAAGGTCCCAGGCGAACGGAGTTCATAAAACGAACGTTTCTACCATGGCATCAAAGCCCTCGGAAGTTTCAATGCATCCTATTTTCTGTGGACACCAATGAAGTCAAAAGGCACTCGGTCATAATAATGGGACAGCAACACTAGAACTCCGATAACAATCTGTTCCTGTCTCCATCTCAAGAGAAACACAGAGATATTCGCCCGGGAGCGATGCTAATGAAACTTTTGGCTTGCTCATTCATTCTAAACCAAGAAAAACAACCATTTTCCCAACACTTTCCACACATAATTCACCTATAAAATGAATGTGGAAACTGGCTTCTGAAATCGTCTAATCTGGAAGTTGCGTGTGAAAGCTGCCCCCTGTTTTTAACACAATAAAATCCAAACTGGAGCTTCAGCCACAAGCAGGGAGAAGTGGTCGCCGCGGCCTGTGAAACTGAGCCGAGTGTTCCCTGCCCCCTCACCCTTCCGCTGTCCTCCATATTTGCCTTCAAATTCTTTACAGTTCTGTGCCTTTGCTGAGCTTGTAACCTCAAAGCCATTTTCTGCACTGTGGAGACAGAGGCTAATGGCAGACATGTGGAAAACAATTAGTGTGGAGTGTTTTTACTGGAGTAGAAACGGCTCCCCGAGGGCGAACGCTTCAAACAGGCAGTGGCGAGGGCGCTGCAGGAATCACAGCAGACTGAGCCCACAGCGGCTAATGCTGCCCTGATCTATACCGCCAACACCGCCACCAGAAACAACACATACAGAGGCAGCAAACTGACCGTGTTCAAATCCAGATGCGCTTTTAGCGAATTAAATGCTGGCAAATACCGTAGGCAGCCACAAGGCGCAAAAAATAGGACCTCGGCAAAGGAGATGATCTTCCATTTACCTTCAGTGTTGGATTCTGAAGATGGCTTTAGGGCAAGTGGCAGGGATTGTGTGTGCAGCTACCATTTGACATTTCTGCTGAAACAAATCAGTTAGTTAAATTTAGTCAGGATTGCGAATCTGGGCAAGAAGATGAAAGTACTCTGTCAAATGTAAACTTAGCCTGAATCATCCTCCAATTGACCAATACCAATAATGTCATATTTTACACTTGTTTTTCTTCCCCAGAAGAGCTATATTTAAAGACTTGAAACTCCTGAAAATACATCATAATGGATTACATTTTGAAGGCCTGAATCTTACGCAGCTCAGTTACCCCCATGAAAAAATTTCAGAATGCTTGTACAAGGGAAAAAAAAATATTATTATAATTTTTTTTACTGTGATGAAGTTACAGAAATAAGGAACCAGGTCTGACAGCAGGGTGCATCTCTCAGATAAGGATTAGGGAGGAAATGTTCTTTAGTTGGAAAAGCTTTGACAATGCAGAAGAGAGAAAAAAAAACAAGAGCTAGGGGTGGGGTTAGCCCCAAAACAAAAACCCAGGTCTTACACAAAGGAACATTACATCCCAAACAAAGGGCGAGAGAGAGCAAACGCGGGGGTCCGAGTGAAAATAAACAAGGTAAAAGGAAGATAAGGATCTTAAAGGCCCCAGCCAGCAAGCACAGCTGCTGTGGCGGAGAGCACACAATCTGCCAGCCCCGGCCTCCAGTCCGCCCTCCCCCTGACCCCTGCCAGGAACTAAAAGGTCCATCTTGGCAGCGGTTTGCCGTCCTGCACGGCCAAATTAACTTCAAACACAGACAGGAAGCGCTTGCTGGTAAAGAGCTCGGCAAAGACATTTCGCTTTCCCGCCCCACCCCATCCCCCACGGTTACCAGCCACAGTCAGAACATTCCTAGGTCTCTTTATAAAACCAGCATTTTTGGCTTTTGGACTTGTAGCTATATGGCCTTCAGGGATCCCAGCACAACTTAAATACAGCCTTATTTTGATTTATGGAACTACTAAAAGGAAAAGACAAGCCAAACGCAAAGGCAAATATTCCTGAAATTTACGCCGTTAACATATTTATAGAGCATACTGTAGCTGTTGGTCCTCGCTCTAGATGACAGTGCATGCTTTGTATTTAGTGCATTTTTGGAGAATCATGCTCAGTGTAAACTCTACGCTGTTGATTAGACCAGGGTTCTGCTGGTGAACACATAGGTCTAATGTGAGCAGACAGCACTGAAAACCCCAAGCTGGAATTTAGCCTGACAGCGCTAAAACTTTCCACCAATGCTTCTAATGATCTACCACCCCTGCATTGCTCACACAAACGAAAGTGCATACATTTAACCAGCTCTGGTTAGAACTGAACTGAGATTAAGTCAGGCCAGCTACCATGTATATACCATGCATTTCACCTAAAAAAGAAAAAAGAAAAAAGAAAAAGAAAAAGAAAAAGAAAAAGAAAAAGAAAAAGAAAAAGAAAAAGAAAAAGAAAAATACATTCAAACCAGCTCAGGTATAAGCTATGGAAAATTCCCAGCCCAAATTTGTGCATAGCTAAGCTTTCCCTGTCTGACTAAGAAACTGTCGCTCTTTCTGCACTTCCCGACAGTAAGACGTCACGGCGTGCAGGAGACGTATGGTGGGCTGTGTCTGTGAGCCGCATGCTGCGGTCAGCCGTCCCAGTGCTGATGGGGGAGAAAGCTGCCACGCTGCCCTGAGCATTAACCGAGCCCAGCAGCACTTTCACACTCCAACCAGGCCGGAACTGAAGAGGCAAGCACTATTCCACCTCCGGCCCGAATCTGCTGCCGACATCACAATTCGCAACGACCGGCCTGCGCGAGGTCGGAGGGCCTCCGTGTTTTTATTCCAACGTCCGGAGGCCGTCGGCGTGGGGAGGAGAACCTTCTGGAAAAACAGTGGAAGACGCCGCCCGTTTTCATCTCAAGGTGTCCTGACAAGAGGACATCTAAGATTACAGGAAGCAAAGCCGATTCCTTTCGAAGATTTTCACCCGGCGGAGATTTTCGTCTTGCGCGCTAAACCAATAATCTGACACGGACGTTGTTAGTGATTTAGCTACCGCAGCACTCTGAGCTTCTAAAGCAGCCACACTCATCAGGACCCTCCTCAGCTCTGCCCTACTATCCGCACGTTCAGGTTTTTAATTAGTGTATCGGATTAAAAGGGTTTTTACCAGTGGGCTGCGGAGGCAGCCGCTCCCCGGCCTCGCCCAGAGCACGGCGGAGCTTCTCTGAGCGCACATCCCCGACATGGCGGCTTCATGGCATGCAGGACGGCCGGCAGGATCCAGAAAGATGGCATTCCAGTGCGGACGTGCGAGGGGTTTGCAGGGAAGGAGAGCGCTGCAGCGGTGACAGAGGAGTTTTTCCTGCTCCTTTCTGCCTGCCCAGTAACCCGAAACCAACAGCAGAATCTCCCCCCCCCTCCACCGCTGACTGGAACAAGCCTGTTCCTCCAGTCACCTGATAGCATCCGCTTGCACCTTCGTAGCCTCTTGTACTTGGGCAGTCAGAAAGAAGAGATTTCATGTTTTGTTTCGCCCGCCCACACTCTCTCCCTGCCCCCGCACCCCAGCCGTCCTTAAAAATCCTGGTGCTAGTGTGAGGAATGCGCTGTAACACAATAGCCCCAGTCAGAGGCCACCGGCAGCACGGGGGAGGGGGGAGGGGGGAGGGGGCCCCTCTCATGGAGCCCCGTGTCAGCAGCTCCCCTCCGCCCGTGGCCCTGCTTTAAAATGCAGCCGAGGAGGACCTCCATTTCCCTAAAGCCACATCTCCACAGCGACGGTCCATAAGAGCCCAGACGCCTGGCCTTCTCCTCCGGCTACTCATTACACACAGCGGCCTGTGAGGCCGAGGAACTCGACCAGCTCCCGGGTCATGCAGGCTGGTAATGAGGGTGGAGTGTGTGTGTGTGTGTGTGTGTGTGTGTGTGAGAGAGAGAGTGTGTGTGTGAGAGAGTGTGTGTGTGAGAGAGTGTGTGTGTGAGAGAGTGTGTGTGTTTGTGTGTGTGTGTGTGTGTGTGTGTGTGAGAGTGAGTGAGAGTGTGAGTGAGTGAGAGAGTGTGTGTGTGTGTGTGTGTGTGTGTGTGTGTGAGAGAGAGAGTGTGTGTGAGTGTGTGTGTGTGTGTGTGTGTGTGTGTGTGCGTTAGAGAAAGAGATGGATATGAGAGCAGAGCAGAATGACAGCATGGAGCCACTTATTCATCACCACTTTTGCACCAAGTTGTGAGTTGTGTTGGAACAATTCTGCACATGAACGGACACTACGTCAAACACTGCAAGTGAATGTTTCATTGCTGAATTGGGGACAAAGAATATGAGGAATTTACTCTTTAAAAAGAACTAAAAAATAAAGTGAAAAGTACCAGCATGGCTACCGCTGAATGTGGGTTTTTGTACGCGGTCACATCTGAGGAGGCTCCTGGCGATGGAGCGCTTCGATCTTCCTGAGGTGTGTCTGAACGTCCCGGCCCGCTCTGGACCCCGTCACAGCTCTGCCGCAGCCAGCCAGGGCCTGACCTCTCAACCCCCGCACTTTCCCATGAGGTCAACTGAACTTACCAATACCCGATCAGACTACTCACAGGACAACAGGACTAGACCAGCCACAGTCAGGAGGAATTTAGGTGGCCGGGTGGGGGGTGTTTACTGAACACTGGGACATTCGGGAGTCGGGTTATGTAAAAACTGCCGGTTTCAGTATGTCATGCATCCGGAATATTCTGCTTGTCGGGCACTGCCTGGAGGTCTGCACCCTCAGGGCCTCCCTCCTCAGTGCTGCAGTTTCTTGGTGAGCTAACAAAGAAAAAATGCCAGCCAGTCTAAAAATAAATAAAACATTGCTCTGAAAGCCTGCTTCAGTGACAGAACTGAAGCTATTTTTTAAAAAGCGCTGGGGGTTACGCCTCAACCATCTGCGAACCACATCAGCGTGTTCTAGGTCGTAAAAAAACTTTTTTTCTAAAGTGCTCCATTCACTTCAAGAGTTACTCACTCTGCACTCATCTGCATCTACGGCAATGAGCAGGGCTTAGATTTCCCACAAGTCTACGCTGTAACGGGGGGAAAAAACATTAAATAAAACTACATACAAAAAAAAAAAGCCCCAGCTAGCCGTCTGAGGTCGACTAGAAGAAACGTACTGTCTGGACAGTGAGCAGAACTAAAATGTATAAATTTATGGCCATAGTGAATCAGCCCATCATTAAAAAGACATCGTTTTCCTTCGGTCAACAAAACGTACTCACTTCCTCCACAAACAAACAAAGTTCATAAAAACTTTCCGGCGTCAGTTATGACTAATGCGTCTCGGCTGCGTTACAAACTGCCAGCACTGCCGTATCGATGGCCGGCAGACCGGAAGGTCAGCGGTGAGGAACGTGGCCGGGACAGCGCGGGGTCCTGCTCGCCGCAGTCAGCTGACTCAGGGCTGTCTGAAAAGTGCCCGCTGGCAGAGGGGGAAGAGAAGACTCAGCAGTCGCCCGGAGGTTATTATCCAAGACCGGGCTCCGCAGTCCTCCTGGGCAGAATAAGCAATAATAAATAAATAAAAAAGAATCAATAGGGTGAATCTAAAATATTTGGCAGTCAGAGAGTGTCTTTATGGCTGACTGCACCTGCTCCAGGGCTGGGCTGGGGGGGGGGGGGGGGGGGACACTGGGCTTTTGTTTCAGGTGTTTGGGGGAAAGTAAGCAAATAGGCACCGGTGTGCTTCCACACCTCCGCCCCATCCCCCGCTCTCTCGCTCTCTCTCTTTTCACAGGCACATTTACGCGCTCCCAGGTCCGGATGCATAATTAATTACCGCCCTCTCCAGGGTCCTATGAATATGAGAGGGGTGTGAGGAACGCAGAACAATGGCTTTAATCTGGCTGTAACACAAACCAGCTTCAAAATGGAGGGTATAGGCAAAACGTTAAAAAGGTCTCTTATTCAGCTCCCTCAGCTCCGCGGTGCACTTGTAGCCCTGGCCAGACCGAGCGGTTTCTGGACACTAGCGCAAGGGCCTGCAGGAGTGCTGCTGACTTTTTCTTTTTTCCCCCGCAGGCTCCTGAGTGAACTACAGAAAGGAAAAAAACCTGCATTCCATGGGCTGATCCTCGGGGAGAAAGAGCCTAAACCATCGTCACGCCGACAGAACAGTCAGTCAATCCCCCTCCCCCCCCTTCCCCCCACTCCACTTTCGGAGCCGGGCGGGAGGGGCGCCCCCTCCCCCCACCCGCTGCTGGGCCTCTGGGATTAAGAACGGAACAAGATGACACAGAAAAAGCCTCCCCTCCATCTCCCCGCTCTGCTCCCTCCATTGTGCGGGGAGAGCATGAAAAGACTGTCCTGGAAGACACAAAAGACGCGGTAATAAAGCGGCTCTGTGTGAGGACAGAATACGCACTGGGCAAACAGTTTAGCCACTGCTCACATGCTTCTCCCATGCTTTAATACCACTGTGTGTGTGTGTGTGTGTGTGTGTGTGTGTGTGTGTGTGTGTGGGTGTTAATGACACAATTATGCTACAGAGTTACTACACTGTATATCAAAATTATGATGACACCAAAATTATGCTAATATAACCATCTTAACAAATTCCTTAATCAGTGGGGTCTAGTGGTCTATTGACCAGACTAATTTTACACTTCACTGGTAATGTACATCTCCATACATGCACATCCCCTTCCAACATGTAATGCATTTTTTACAGCTGGGTTTTCACTGAAGGATTTTATCCACAGAAAACGGGGCATAGTTTCATCTCGAGCTCCAACCTGCAGCCCACTGCGAGGGCAGCACTTGAAATGCGGTGGCAGACGTTGGCCTGAAATGAAAGGAAGCGTGTCAGCGGCCCCGAACAGACCGGTCTGATAACTGGCTGTGAGCGGGGATGCAGAGCTAGCCCTCCTCGCAGAGCCGATCTCATCTGCAGTCGCAGCCTCGCCCGAGCCTGACACGAAGCACCGGTGCCCGTCTCAGAAACAATCCTCCGTTCTCCCGATAAGCATAAGCACGCGGCCAGCGTGAAACGGCGGGGTTATCGCCAGGTGCCGGACGATTTAATAACTGCCCTCTGCCTTCTGTCGTGTTTGCGAGGGATTTAATTGCTTGGATTTGGAACGTTTATTCTGCGCTGCAAAGCGAAGGCGTAACCAGGCACAGGGGTGAGGCGCTGAGCGATAAGAGGTTAATGGAGGCCCAAGTTCTGTCCTGCTTCATTATCGCCTGCAGACACAACTCCAGAAAATACTTTACCTTGCGCACCCCATCTATTTTTATTTTAGTCGTAAAATTCTATTAGTCACTCATTTCTTAGCCTACATCATTTCTTTGACTCACTTCATTGTTTTACTGCTCTAGGTTCTCATTTCAAACAGCAACAGCTCCCCTACTTGTTTTTAAACTGAAGTAGATTCTTGGTTCTCATGTTTCCAATTTAACATATGGGAGGAAAAAAAAAAAGTGTTTGGACTACATCCAAATGCAATATTGCACTTTAGATCGTGTTTGAGATTGTGTTTATCATAATTCACGATTCTACACAAAGCAAGGCACCCTTGTGTCTGCTGAGTAACAGTGTAAATGATTAAATGGAGTGCAGAATGTCGAAGAGTGAGAACTTGGCACGATCAGCACCTCAAGGGGTTTCAAAGGTATGCAGTGTCATTTCACACAGGTAGAACATGAAAGTGAAAGAAAGTCCAAAACAAAGAACGTTCCGGAAAACTTAATTCCGGCTGGGACAAGGCCTTTTCCTCACAGACAGAAGCACACCAAGCCTCTCTTGCTAGGCGGCCATTTTATACGTGCTCCCCCCTCCCCCGCCCCCCACCGCCCCCGCTCGAATGAGAAACCCAATCAGACACAGCAGCACTCAAATTCTGTCACATCTTTGGTTATCTGACACCGGCGAAGAATTCTACCCTCCCCAATGTCAACGAGGGACTGCTCTCTTCTTGCCAAAACATGTCTGAATGCACATTTGAGAAGCCCATTTGGAACACAAGCTTTTCTGGGTTATTTTTAAATGGCCTTGGCGGCTCCGGCAGCTCGCAGAATGCAGAGGGACGGCGGCAGGCACCTGGGCCGCAATTAGTCTGATTGCTTCTAGATCTACCGGGGAGGGAGACTGCACCGCAAATGGCAAAGGATTACATTGGGTCCTGCGCGATAAACAAGCCTGCCTATTCCCGGGCTGAGGAGCGGCACGGCGAGGAGAGGGTCACGAGGTCGCGGTCATTAGCGTTAACCCTAATGGATCTAGCGGAGGTTCTCAGAGCCCAGAGATCCTATCGCAACACAGGGGGCCGCGCCGGAAGGGGCAAGGGCGAGATCCACACTCACTGAGCGTGTACGAGGGTGGGGCGAAAGGGCACGTTACGTCCCAACGGAACTCTACGGAAAACCTAAAAAGGGCTTTGCCTTTTAAAGGAGACCGACAGGGAGACGGGGTGGGAATTCATAAAAGTGAAGTGATAAATGAGACAATGAATCCAACAACAGCTCACAAGCCTCTAAAGCAACCTTCTGTTCCACGTCAGACGCTAACATAGCAAATCGCAGACTTGTGTGCGCAGTATAAATCTATGGCGCTGCATTAAAGCTTAATGGGTCCTCAGCGAGCTAGGAAACTGAAATGGCGGTTTCCAGTCGATTCATGAACCCTCGACAAGGCACACCCTTCAGCCGGATATCCCTCAAGCGTACGGCCACACGGCAAACAACCAAACGAAGACGGAAAACACCGTGGTGGCATGTTCCCATTAGCGAAGAGCACACTTACCTTTTCACTCTTGACTTTCTTCAGGGCCCGGCACTCGCTGTTGTCCAGCTCCTCCGGTTCGCTCTTAATGGCCAGCGGCTGGACTACGCCGGCAGGCTCGAGGGCAATATTCCCAAGTTGCTCGGAGGCTGCCAGGTCCGTACTTTGCGTCCCCTCGAAAGGGGTGCTGCGGGCGGAGCCCAGGGGCAGAGCCTGCGCCCCGCTGTCCTTCTCGGCGGTCACGGCCGCCGTGGCCACCACCTCGTTCTTCTCCTTCTTGCTCTTCCCTGAACCCCCCTCTTTGTCCTTTTTGCTGCTGGGCACGTTGCGAGAGGCCTTGCCGCTCTTCTCCGTGCCCTTGCCGGAGCCGGAGTTGCCGGTCGCGCCCGTGCCGGCCCCCGCCGCCCCGGTGCCCTCCCCCTGGGCACGCGCCTGCGCCTCCTTCTTGGCCGCGTCTCCGGCCGAGGCCTTGCCACTGTCCTTAGAGTTCTTACTCCGCTTGGATTTGGATTTGCTTTCTTTGCCCTGAGGGGCGGGTACGGGACTGACGAATTTGATATTGTCGGGCAGAGCCGCCACAGCGCTGGGGGGGGCCGCCATGCCCCCGCCGTCCTTGGTGCCAGACATCTCGAGTTTGTCCTTCTCTAGGTCAGCGTCGAGGTCAATGATCAGATTGCCAACACCAATGTCCCACTCATCGCCGCTGTCGTAAGTGTCCACCGCATTCGAGTCCACACCTTTCCCGCCTGCAGTGCCACTACTTAGGGACATCTTAGTGCCAGCGGCCCAGGCGTGCCACAGTAAGGTCTGACTCCTTCTCAGACTACTGGGGGCAGTGGGAGAAGGGTTCAAGTAGCCTCAGGGTCTTGGTATCCCCGTCCCAGTTACCCACATTTTGCCCTGGAGAAAGAGAGAGAAGAAAACATTTAAATGTGGAAAGATTTTACCCGACAATATTACGTTCTACAAACACGACACCCAAGCCCATAATTCCCCGCAAGCCCTAGAATCAAAAGCAGGAGATGGGCTAGTTCACCAGACAGATTAAATCAGTTTAGGAATAACAGCCACATCTGTAGACAAAACAAGGATTTTGCAGGGAGTACACAGGAAAAAAAAAACAAAAAAAAAACCTATTCCCATTTTTCACTGAAACTGCCAAGTGGGAGGGGGGGAGGCTCAGACAGAGGATACAGACGGAGAGTGCGGTCCGATCAGTTTCACTTTACACAGCTGGAGCGGCCAAGATAAACCAGAGATTTACTGTCCAGTCTTCTCATTTGCGCCACAGGACAAGAGATGGCTGTGCAACTCAAATTTAGGTGATGTCATGTGGGACCACGCTGGCTTCGGAGGAGAAAATGAATGACAGATTTTCCCATAAGGGTTCCATTACTACATAACCCATAACCTGCCATAATGCCGCCATAACTCACAGCCAAATGCAAAAACATCTACACGTATACGTTTTACAATTCAATAAGTACTACATTTCCACAGGCAAAGCAAAGAGAAACAACGCCTCAAGGTTCATGAAGCCTCTCGGCCTCATGCATTGAAACATGTAAGAAAACCCAACCGTGTTAAGATGAAACAACACAAGCCTTCACTCAAGCCTTTGTATGAATCGGTTTTATACTCCTGGGCATTTTTGTTCACAGGTGCAACAGAGCCCTGGATAAACTCCCAAGAGGCACAAGATAGACACGTCTGCTAAAATGCTAGTGCCTATCAAATTACGAACAAAACATAAATAAACTTGAATATCTGGCGAGAGATTCCGCGAGCTGTCCAGCATCTAAAACTTTGGAGACTCAAATGGTTTCGGGTCAGTCTGGGTCGTCCTGTGGAGAGAGTTCCTGGACATCCAACAGCTTTTTATCCAAACACAAGTGGAATCCATTTCCTCCGAGACCTAACGGACGACCTGGAGCCGGGTGGGAGAGGTGAAAGACCTCTGACATCACCAAAGCCATTCCCTCCACCCAGCCGAGCTCGCTCGGGGGGGTCTTTGGTGAACGCCGCACAGCAGAAAACCTCGACACTCAATGCTGATCGGCAACATCTATGGCAATAAAACCCCATCTACAGTTTCTAGAAACATCTCCATAAGTTGTATTAAGTCACACCCCTTAACTGGAGCGAAACCGATAATGGGAAAATATACCATTCTAGGCTAAAATAAAAAACACCATACATAGTCTACTTGGGAGTTTTGTTCCATGAAAACAACCACTCATTTGTTGGAGTCCATTTTAAATGTGCAGATAAGGAAAGTGCACATCGATTAATGATTTTTATTTTTTTGTATGGTCGGTTCCCATCACAGTTAATAGTATTTCAATATTCGATAATCTTGACACAAAGACTAATTAAATAAATCAGATATAAAGAATGAATCTAATGCTAAAGCTAGTTTTCTTCCCCCAATTTGTTGAACAGATTGTGACACAACCAATTACAACCAAGACGAGAGGGAGTGCATCAGACAAAACAGAGGTGAAAACAATGACATTAAAATGTTTCCCTCCAAAAATAGCCTTGAAGAAACCTGCGTACCATGGCGTTCTCAAACTGAAAACTCAAACGTGCTACCAGCACCGAATCCTCACTGGCCTGTTTATATGTTCTTCAAAATTCACAAAGAGACAAAGACGCACAAAAAATAAGACAAAGAAAGTGCTGTTTTATGACAGTTTGCACAAAGGCACCATTGAGCGCGATCAGACATGACTGTGCTCGCTTCCCCTGCACTCGGTCAAAAACAACTCGTGCGGAGGGAGAGGGAGAGAAAGCGGCTCCTTTCACAGGCCTTCCTTTCAGGGGACTTATCATATGAATACATTGGCGTAACCCTTTTCCCTCCGCAACAATGCGGGCTACTGTCAGCGAGGAGGGAGGGGAGGGCCCAGTGCTGCTGGGGGTCAGATTCCCCGTCACCAGAAAAGAGCAGCGACTGTAACCTGCCCGCGGGCCTGTCCTCCCTTTATTGACTTATCAGAGATGCTAATTAAACCCCACAGTCTGGCAAGGACATGAATGCCAGCTTCTTTTTTTTTCTGCTCTGAACTAAGAAAGAAAAAAAGATTGGACTGAGGACGGACTACGGAAGATATCTCCCAAGTCGCGCATTCGCGCTAGCATTTCTGTGCAGTTGCTTTTTAAAATAATTTGTTTTAATGTTTTTTTTTTTTTTTTTTTGCTAAGGGCGCTGATTAAAACGCCTCCCTAACGCATCCTGGTAAAGATGAAGCGTGCCCGCTTGTGTCCAAGTGCCCGAGGTGGCTCTCGTCTTCAGCAACGAGGCGGAGGGTGGTCGTCATTGGAGCGAGGCGGAGGTGGCAGATCGATAAGTGGCAGTGAACAAAGACCTGGTTGAGCAGACGGGCTCGGTGCTGCCTGCACCGTTGCCCGTGGCAGCCCTCGGAGGCTCTCTCCCACACTAGGTGACAGAGGGCTACAGTCAGTCTGAAGCAGCCAGATGGCCGGAGCGGAGCTCCTGGTCTGTTCCAGTCCTTGGGTTAGTCTCAGGCCTTTGGCTGCGTGCTGCCTGTACACCGGGACCGAGCGGAAAATGATCAACGAGCGCTCGGAGGAACGAGGCGGTGCACAGTGGGGGCCCTAGCGGCACTTTCAGGGAATAAAAACCTTTTTTTTTTCTTCTCGTGCTCTACAGTGAGATTTGGTGCTTACGTGGCGCAAAATAATGTTCCACTGTTCAACTGTCAAGCACAACAAGAAGATTAGATCATCACTTCCAAGCACGTTACATAAGCCTGGAAAAAACATGAAAATTTTTGCTTCCATCTGTTGTTACTTCATTCCACCAGTATGTCAATCATTCCTGCATAGGTGCCCAAGGCATGCTGACATTCCCTCTCTCTCCAGACTAAATTACCAAGTGCCAATGGCCAGACGCAGTAGTACACACAGTACAGCCTAAACTGCCCTTCAGCAGTGTGTCACACAACTCAAAACATACATTTCAAAATGACTAGATCCACGCTATTGTTGCGGTAATGTATACAATGACAGTGTTATGATACCCACTTTAAAAATGCTCTTACTCTTGACTTGTATAGGCATCTAGAAAGCATGTCATTCCACTTAATGCAGTCTATTTCGAGGTAGCAAACAAAAACAAAGTATGATGTGATAAAACCCACATAGCAGAACCTGAATAGAAAGCAAATTTTAAATAACAGCATGGTTATCAGAGTATATATAGGGGAGAAAATATTTAAATCTTATTCAATTCAATTCAATGTTAATGTTAATTGGGTTGTCTGCCTCTGTCCAGTTTGAGGGGGGAGGATACATGTAAATTTGGGCTGCCTGAATGGGTCTCAATGCCCTAGATGCATTTCTGAAGAGGGAAATGCCTACCAAGGGCAGTGAAAGGTTAACCCCACTGAGGAAACTGGGCACAGCATGCGAGTTAGTGTTCTGACCGTGTGCCGTGCACCTGACACATGAGCACATGCAGAAATACAAAAAACAGGCTGACCAGAACAAGTGAGGTAGCTTAGACCACACTCTGGCACGGTCGTGAAAAGCGTGGCCCAAAAGAAAAAGGAAGATTAGCCAAAAGTGCTAACAAATACTGGGAAAGTATTTATAGTGTGAACTGGGCTTGGGCGGAATCCATTTTCACTGTCATAACATCTTTGAAAAACACTGCGGTATTAAGGTATTCGGTTTCAGCAGTAACAGCTGGAAAATGTTGGCATATTAGCACGTTTAGAGTTCCATCAACTGTTCATAATGCATTTACATACTGGTCTATGTCATTGTAAACGTTTCAAAGGAAAGTCCGCTCTCGCAAGGGGCTTTAAACTAAACACGGCCGTGGACGTGCTTATTCCTGTGTGACAGTTTTATGGCACAATTCCGGTGACAAGCCGCTCCGCATTCCGTTGCCCTCCATGGCAAAAAAAAAATTTGAAAAAGATTTGCGCTTGGCTCTCCGCTCATCAGTTGGCACGGGCTAAATATTACATTCCCGCTCTCATTCTGTAGCTGCAGGTTCATTCCTTTTTGCTCTGTCCATCTGTCCCAACTAAAATCTATTCATATATCTCAATATTACGACACCTTTTTGGCCAGCGTCTAACCGTATTTGACTACCCTATTACTGGCGCAAGTCATAGCTCTCCATCAGGACAAGGGGGGCGTCATTGAGCAATGATGGAAAAGGATATGAATGGATAATTATGCTTTTCCATGTTATTATTTTGTTTAAAATGGGGACACCATGCATCCTTGAGGGACACATGGTCAAAATGGACATCTGTTCATCTGTGTCAATTGAATAAACAACAAAACTTCCTGAAAATGTTTGTGCTGCCATATACTGGGTAGGATGATACTTTTCCAAGTGAGCATGGTGATTCCAAATTTTGTGTTCCTTTCCCATCCCCAAATTTGGCAGATTACCCTATTTAAGTCTTAGGGGTTCCCTTTATAAAGTAGTATCGAGCCAACATACTGCCACAACATAGAGCTGTAGCATATTTTTTGGCAGCCAAATTACAGGCCTCTCTCCACTTCATTCCTGCTTAATGCGTTAGCCAATAACACATGAATGTTAATTTGACCACAATGTCGACAGTACTATATGAAGAGATGACATTTTTTTTTTATTCAAACTGTTGATCAAAGGACCACAGTGATAAGGCACTATTACATGTAGCAGGGAGACAATTCACAGTCCTTCAGCAAGGTGAATTCTCTAGAACAAAACAGCAAGCTCTCTTGGATACATGAACTCAAGTGTTTTACGCCAAACCTACAGTATACACGCGGTGGCACATTCTATATTGTTCCAGCCATGTACACATATTCCTCTTGTTCCTACTTAATCAACTCTCAAGCAAAACCCATTTACCATATGGCTGGGCAAAAGGACTATCTGCTCCACAAATGGTTGAGGAAACATCTGATGTATGTTTCTTCATACCCAACCAAGATCCAGGGTATGTACAGTCCTGAGATCTATAGTAGATTTTCATTTCAACCTTAATTTGGCACACCTGGCTAATAATTTGCAGCTTAACCAAATCTCTAGGTGTTGGACAAGGTGTGCTTTGCTAGAGTTGAAGTGGAACTACAGGAAAGTAGATCTCCAGGAACAGAGTTGAGTGGCCGGGGTTTACTCAATTTTCAGATGACACTGTTGCATTCCCGGATATCAGCCAACCCTAACGTGACCCTGCAGTTTCTTGTGGAAAATGAACAAGTGTATAAATAGTGGAATTTGTTTTGTTTTAAGCTCTGGTCTTACTGGTAAATATACAGTGCTGCAAGGGTTGACCTTTAGGGTTCAGACAAATAAACCACAACATTTGAGTATAAACAAATGTAAAAGTCTGAACTTCACCAGTTCAGAGACAACAAATCCAGGAGGATATCCCTGAGGCAGGGCCAAAGATAATACAAAAGCTAATAAGAAAACTTCACCGCTGTACTCGGAATGAACCTTGCGGATTATTTCAGAGGTAACCACCCAGACGAGCAGACAAAGAAGAGACTAATTCCAAGCTGCAGCTTTGCAGTAACCCCGGGGTAATTCCGTAGTTAATTACAGTAACAAACCGTAGTCTGAGAATTTTAGCGCCATGTGACAAGATTACAACAGCGTATTATTCAATTTCAACATTTCAGCACTCACCATTCACGACCCCACTGCAGTTCAGTCCAAGAAAAACAACTACAAGCCACACTGAGACGTGAGACAAAGTCTGTTTTCAGACATAACAAGGAAATAAAAAGAAAATATTTTACTGAAATCAAAGTTAGCATGTGGCAATTTCTTAACTGTGGGTTAAACTGTGGGCAATTTGTCGTTGTTGATAGACATCAGCAGGTTTGCTGTGAGCTGGATCTGAGCATGGATCACACGCAACCTACTTTAAATCACTCAGTCATTCTGACCAACAGCAAACGCTTTGAAGTTGCATAATCCAGCTACTTGCACCAGTTCTTAAGCTTCAACTGAGACTGAGAGTGTGACTTCAACCTGACGAATCAGTATTCATTAGGTCGTTTTCAGTGCCTAAAATATCAGTGTTCTGCATTTTTAAGACTTGGGCCAGCGCAGCGTTAAATTATTGATAGAAGTCTGGCGTACACTTAAACCCACTCTGCTCTAATCCGCTGGGTCCTGCAGCTTTTCTCCAAAATCCTCTCCCACTTCATAACCCTTTCCTGCTGTCACCATGGTAACACTTTGAAACCCAGAGCTTGATTGACGGGCAATGTGGTGTTGCTGTTCTGAATGACTGGTTCTCTCTCCAGTTGGAACAGTGATGTCATTATCTCTGATGGAGGAAGAAACACAAGGCCCCGCGCCGTTTATACGGCCATGCTCCATCAAGCGGGCGGAGGCAGCCCCGAACCGATCAATCTCCGGGCCATTATCGTTATTTACCTTTTTATATTTATATATAAATCCACTACAGGGACTATAGCCTGTTTTCACAGCCGCCATATTGTGTGAAGCCCTATGTTAAAGTGTGCTTGTGTGAACATTAATTAGGCTCCACTCCAGAGCTTTTACAAGCATATGGCGTACACATGCGCCCACTGATCCTGCCACATCAAACGCTTCCGCTCTAAATGGATCCCATTCAGAGAGATCCTTTCCTATCGGCCGCCGCACCTTCACGGAAAATATCGCCCCGCCGGCAGCCTTCATTTCATCAAAAGACCTCCCTGTGCCAAAATGCACAGCGCACGCTAAATGCAAAGACGCAATTAACTACGAGAAGAGGGGTATGGTTGATCCAACCAAGACGTTTGAGCCGGTTTCTTTTGTGGTTGCAGTGAGATTTGGTGTTTTTGAGCGTGCTCTGTCCTGCGCTGGTGTATTTGAGCATGCTCTGTGCTGTGGTGGGGCTCCGGTGCAGTACCCACTCTCTCTCCCTCCCACACACACACACACACACACACACACACACACACATCTCCTCTGCAGGCAGCAGAACAGGTGGTCCTTTCGATAGGGACGGCCATAAAACACAGGCAGGCAGAAGGGCGGCGTTCCAGCCTGCTGCTACCGCTGCTCTTTCAGAGGCTGTAAATAACCTCCATAAACTCATTTGCAATTCTCTTTCACATGCCAGTGAGCTGTGGGTGTGCTATCAGGGGCCGGGGTGGGCAGGGCTGGGCTGGGCTGGGCTGGGTTGGGCTGCCGTGGGGACAGGGCCGGCGGCTCCGACATCCTCCCACCCTACCGCAACCCCCTCCTGCCGCCCGCGAGCAACCAACACCTGCATCTGCAGCACTTCTCCCCCAGCGATAACAACCACACTGGGGGAGGGGCACAGAGAGCGACTTTAGATGACAGTCACTGTGATCGGATCAATAGCCAATCAGAGGGGCCTTAATTCTGACCGTTTCTCTTGGCGTTTCAAAAAGAGACACAACGGGGAAAAAAAAACTAGTGATTACACAAGAGTGCCTCTGCAAATCCACCAGGCTGCTTGAAGAGGCTTCTGCCTCTCCTTTTTAATTCCCTGCGCTGGCGAGCAACAGAGGATCTCTAATAAAGAATTTCTTCTTTTTCCTCTTTTTTTCAAAGCCCCTGCTGTCTGAGAAAGACTTGCTTCCGCCGTGCTCCCGGATTGTCATTCTCTAAAGAGCCGTGGGGAGGGAGAGCAGCTCCCCTGGTTAGATAAAGTGCGGTATCAGATGAAAGCGGCGCTCTCTGTCTCCAGATCGGCTGCAGTTTTTTTTTTTTGTAATCTTGTTTTACCGCGGTATCCGCAGATGGGGCTCCGATAGGCCTCTGGGATGACAGAGGGGATTTATTGAGCCCTCTCTGTGATACACGGACTGATTGCTGACGCCTGGCCCTTTCCGGCCCTCCGCGGCGCTGACATCGGCTGCTCTGTTATTGACGCGGTGGCTCTCTCGTTCGTGGCCCCGCGGGCCTGACAGGGGAGCGGCTGCCTTATCCAGCTCTCATTAAGGGCCACACGCGACTCCTGACCGCTGCCGGGGCCCCGCGCTCCAGGGGCCCGTGCTCCAGGGCCCGTCACCGACGGCTTCCGCCATCGGCCCGGTCGGATCACGGTCTCCTCCAGCGACCGCGTTCGCACCACACCGTTATCCGATAGCCTTGCTCCCTTCTCTAGCTCCCTCTCTCCCTCCCTGAGACGGGGGAGGGGGTAAGGGGAGCTGCAGCTGTCCCATTCGACCGGGTGAACAGCTGTGGGGTCTGAGTCACCCCTGGCCCCCGAGGGAGGGGGGGGAAGCAGGGAACGCTATAGCCACTTGACCTGTACTGTCCTTACTGAGGAATGCACAGCAAGTCCCCTTCAACGCCCCCGCGTGCGTCCTTCTGACCTCACCCCCACTGCCGAAAACATGACAGCCGCCTCTCCGGAGGTTCCGGGCAGATGAGCGGCGAAGGACTCCATCACCACCACCACCACCACCCCCACCACCCCACGTGACGGCTTCAAACCCGCCGTGTTAATGCGCAAGACCGCGGGGGCCGCTACGGCAGCGGATGGGGATTTACGCCCGCGCCCGCGCGCAGTTCCGCGGCAGAAACGTTTCATCACAGTCCGGCGGAGATGCAGGGAATGGCGGGATGATCATACATGGATGGTAACAGACTTACAAGTCGGGCCCCATCTAATCACGGAACGCGTAACAACCCTCGACGAACCGCGCTCGCTTTTTTTCCCCCCCGTCCCTCTTGCCACCCTCGCTCTTATTGGAATCGATCTTTTCTGCAGGAGAGCGGCGTACCCTTTCCCTCTGAGTGTGAGGAGAATTTCAATGGCAATTTTCCATTTCAGTAATTCCAGGCGGTGCGGTGCGGAGGAGGGGGTTTAACAGCAACTATGGACAAATCACCCAGCACTAGAGCTGCACAAATGCAAATTTCACAAGAACATTATCTACAATAAGGTAGTAAAAGGAGGAAAAAAAAAAAAACGAAACATTTCAACAGCTACCTTGATAACCGAGGTATACAGCTTGGAGAATATTATCCACCTTGGACTGGAGTACTAATCAAACATGGTTACATGGTAACCTTTCACCAAGTCTTTTAGCTACATGTGCAGAACCTGTGCAGAGGAGCAATTTATCTGCCCCTGCAGGTAAAGACAGGCGGCCGTACAGAGATCTATACCGTAACCCCCCCCCACCCCCACAACAAGTAATTGGATTGTGTGCTTGAGCCGGCGACTGAAATAGAAATGTACAGGGAGCTGCAGGTGATGCGAGCGGAGATTCCGTGGGTCAGCCAGGCTCCATCTCAGCAAATGTCAGAGCGGGGTGAGTGGGATTGGGTTGGGGGGGGGGGGGGTGGTGACTTCAATTTTCACACGCGCCGCTGCGCTTTAAGTGGACTCTACACCTAATCTCCGGGTCCCGCGCCGGCTCGGTCCGGACGCAGAGATTTAAGAAAGGGCGCGGGCTCGGCCTCGAACTGCCGAGGCCACCTGGTCGTGTCGCCGCCCATCGCCTGCTCCGGGGGAGCGGGGCCACTCCAGAAACGGCTTTGATGCTGCCCCGGCGCGGGCTGATAACCGGGGGAAGGGAAAAAAGCATAAATAAAGCATCCGCTATCGCTTTCATCTCCGCGTGCGTGACACACATACATATGAATTAAGCGCAGATGATTGGGGGAAGCGGTGGGTTTCGCTCCGCTGTGACCACCCCCAGAGTCCAGAGAGGGGGGGGGGGGTTTGGCAGGCTGAACCGCAGCCTCCTGGCTAATGGAAGCGGAGAGAAAATGTCCGCGGCCATCATGTCACAGATCGCTTCCGGGCAATTTACAGGGAGGCACCTCCCGCACCCCGGCGGTGGACAGAGAGGCAGCACCTTCAGATGCCGACAAGCCGGCGGATTGATTTTCCTGGTGTGTGAAGAAGCGGCTCCATTAACGGGTCGGGCCGCACGGACCGGGGCAGCGTACGCCCAACTCTAAACGCGAGCTGAACCCTGGAGACGTCTCCGAACCTTTCCCTCCAAAACGGCTCGCTGCGGAGGCATTCCCAGATTTCACACATGAAGAACGCGCTTCGGAGAAGAGGCTGTAACACGACACACTGGGCATTACCGCTAGCCGCTAGCGTTCCATCGATCAACACTCACACAGCGGTGGAAGAGCCTCCATGCAAACATCACTTATCGCCGCCCCAGATGTGACAAATTATTGCAGATCTAAAGTGCTTGAGCCATATGCAATTCATTACCTCCGATGTAGACGGGAGAGGAAAGGAGAAGACTGTGAAATTCATCGCTCGGGCGATAGGCTATGCGCCTCTCAGGTTTCCTCCTCTCCGCCATATTGACTCAAGAGGAAACACGCTTCACGCAGAGACGTTCAAAGCATGAGATTGGATTGTAATAAAATATGAAATCCTGCATGTCATAAATGCCACACGGGGCGCTGAAGAAATTGAGCGTTTTCCCCATAACCTAACAGTGAGATAACACAGCAAGAATATTGTCCACAGTCAGCTGCACGCAGTACATTATGCAGTCAGTGGAAGTCAGGCATCTTCAGAGAAACTGTGCGAGAGCCTTCCACATCCGTGAAAACCAACAGACAGACAGAATAGCTGAATCACAACACTGTCAAAGAATAACTAGGCTCATAAATTATAAGAAATATCAGGGAACAGCATTTTTCCCCTGGGTCAAGTACAAAACACAGGCCTACATTTTGTTTAGAAAATTCCATGAAAGGATTCAAAGCCGTGAGAGTAGCATTTCTAAAAGATAAATCTTCACAATCCTTTGGATTTTCACCAAACATCAAAAGGAATGCAAGGAAATGCAAGTAACTGCATTTCAAATGCAAAAATAATTAGCACGTCATGGGAATCTTAGTAATGTGTAACCGTCAGCAGGCAAGATTTGTAAGGATAATCAAAAGTTTAATAATAAATCTGGAGAACAATGATCACATGAAGGCTAGAAATGTGCACACTAATGGCCAAAGCAAAAATTGAAGCGTTCAATAATCATGACAGCCTTGGATGACCCAATACCAGGCAACATAACAAAAGTCCACCCTGGTGGAATGTTTAGTATGAAGTAACGACATGCGACAGTTCATAACACAAAAACAGAACTTGAGCAAACAAACTAAAAATAGCCTAACGGCACTAAGAGGCATTCTGCGAATTCACAACGAGACACAAGAGCACTTCCCTCTATGGTGGATGGTTATACAAGAGGCAGACAGCCTTCACAAATGACAAAAGTATTTTGCCTAGGATTAATAACAAGACTGGATCTCCACTGTCACATTTGAAAAATAATATTTACAAACATTTAACACCACATTTCCTCCTTGCAAACTAGCTTCCCTTTTTTCATTCATAACGGGATTGCTACATAGGAAATAATACCCACTTCATTACCTTCTACCTTCTAGGTTCATAACGCGGCTGATAAGATCATTTGGGCAATAAAGTGAACTGAACAGACTCAAGTTCACCCTTTAGTCGTGAACCAGAACTGCCAGCTCATATCAGACTCATTCCAACTGACCCATTTAACAACCGGTCCCAAATGCTGTCAAAAACAATTGCATTAGCCAGTCCGCCTCGTCACAGCCATCTTCTTAAAAAGAGATGGAGGACGTCGCCTTATTGTTCCGAGCATGTCCTGTGCTTCAACCTCATCCGATTTAATGGCACCAAATTCCCAAAATCAAATTAGAGACTCGGCAAAGTGGAGACTAAATCTCATCAATGCTGCTTTTCATAACCATCTTCCTGACTATTGAGCCAACTGCGTCTCCTGCAGGGCCTCATTGTGCTCCAAAGAGCAGGACAGGACACAGGCAAAACATGGGGCGTGACTGCCTGCTCCGTTTTTTATTTATTTGTGTTTTTACAAATCAGTGGTTGGATTAATGCAGGATTCTGAATTTGTGCAGAAAAAAAAACTAAATGCATGAGAAAAAAACATATTGCTTTCCATTAACGCAGATATCCCAAGGTACCATCTTAATTTTATTTTATTTTTTACAACAGCCGATGACAGACTTGATCTACAACAAAATATTTACTTGTGTTTCTTTCAGCAAATCTTCTTTTGGTGTCTGACGTGTGTTGTTTATTGATCATAATATTTAGCTACACAGCCGTTTGTAGCACTTCGAGAAAAAGTAAGTGCTTAAGAATGAAGAATTGAAATCGAGATGTCACGCTCTAGCTAGCTTAATCAACTAAAGTAAATTAAAACCAAAATTGCGGGGCTTAGGGTTTTTAATATTATTAGACTGAAAAATATCTGTTTTGATCAGAACGCCAAAGAAGTGTAGCTCATTTAATCCTGCTAATCTCACTATTTCAGGCCACTTCAGTTTCAAGTGTCATAATAAAATTATGAACATGCAATCAATCAGTGTTATTACTGTGAGTTGGCATATTATGGAAACATTGTCAAAACAATTGAATGACAGCAAAGCAGACTTTGAAATGTCCTGCATTCAAAAGATACCGCATTCCATAGGCGAGCGCAACCACTGCATATCAGTAGCGCTCAAACTAGTATTCAAAGCACTACCAAGATGATTAAAACTTTTTTATATTGAACAAAGAATAAATGCCTACAACCTACACAATTAAAGGGTGACCTCAGTTGTCCAATATTAACTTGGATTTTGCCGCAAAACAAAGACCTTTCTGAAATGGAAGCACTTGGAACACTGCTTGGCTGAGGGTTAAAGTCACTTCTGTCCAAGGGCATTATTTAGACCTACAGTTCCACAGTGTGACAGCCAACAAGCTTAACTGTGCTTGTGCGCGTGTCCACTCACCAGCAGCTGTTACCAGCTAACCTGAAGGCTGGCTGAACAGGTACTTCAGGCCAAACGGTCAAAATCCATTTCGGCTCATTTCCGTCGCTCTCAGGTGTCAGCCCCATAACTCACGGGCGTGCGGAAACGCAGCACTCAGCCCAGCCCTGCCCTCTGGACGACACAGAGGAAATGGCAAAATGGCACCTGGGACCAACACAGCTGATGGAGCACTCAATAAAATATTCAAACCGCCAAAGCCAGCACTGATCCCTGGGCCTTGAAGGAAGAAGAGAGAAGAGAGAAGAGATCTGTAAAGGGAACCCAAGCAAGCTCGCAGCGAATGACGAGGGCAAGTCCTGCTTCAGGGTAAAAACCAGAAACGATCTGACGATAGTGCAGCTCGTCAGGGGCTGACACATGCCTTCCCTGTGGTTATAAATAACCGGCTACAGTTGTTGGGGGAATTAAAACAGTCAGTCAACCTGCACGCTTCCCTTTGCGCTCGCCTAGAAAATAAAACAAAAATATGAGACGCGATGTAGGGGCCGGAGGCTTCGTCCCAGGGAGTTGGGGGGGGGGAGGGGTGGAGGGAGCGCTTCCCAAAGGCCGGTGTCCTCCACACGGCTCCACAACCTCCATCTTAGAGGCCCGAGCTGCAGCTGCAAGGCGTCTCTCAGAACCCGGCCGCGCTCGCTGCACTCGGCACATATGTTCGTTATTGATCAATTAAGTGCTTTAATGAAGTCAAGAGCAGTCTGCTTCAGCCTTGCAAGACTGGGTCTGGCATCTGATGATTTCCAAATTCTTCTAATTTGATAAATCGCCTCCAACAACCCTTTCCTCCGTGAGCAGCTGTTCCGGAGGGCAGACTCCGCTCCACGGTTCCACTTGGACGGCTCGGGCGGGGGAGCCTCATTTGGCATGGAGGTCACAACGGAGAGTGAGCGTTAAGCACAGATGTGGAATCGCAGGTATTCAGAAGCAGAAAAAAAGGAAAGGAAACCCGAAACGACTGACTAATGCCTTGACAATAGCTTATGCCGGCGTGATCCTCCAGTAACCGCTAGCGGATTGTGAACTTGCGTCGTAAACATTCGATCACCGGCGGTAATTGCCAAGACCACATGGCAGGTCAAGGGAGGGATAAATCTGCCAAATATCAACGACTAATAGAGTGCAAGCCAAGGTTTAACCACAGCGATCCAGCTGAACCAACAGCCGTAACATTCCAGGCCAAAACCGAATCAAAGGCGTACTAACAGCCCTCGCTGCTCATGAAAAGGCTTCCATGAAATCGGTCATGGACACACAGGCAAAACCCTTCATTACACAAACGCACAAGAGCTGTACATTTTCAATGCAAATATTACAAGTATGCAATCTGAAGCGACTGGATGAAGAAGAAAAAAGAAAAAAGTCGGGTAAAATTCAAATCCAGAGATTGTGTGAAAGCAAGGTTTCACAAAGCCCAAAATGGGTGGGTGGTCATGTGAAATAATTCTAGTTGTCATAACGCATATTTACTGGTCAACAAACCTGTTTCATCTTCTGCTGCTATGTCTAGGCATTGATCAAAATCACCCCAGAAGTCTCTACTTTGAGCATCATGTGCAAAGCAAGACCCACTCAAAAGTCCTGTGCAAATCACACTCCCCCCTAAATCTTCTGGGAAATTCTTCTGTGTGGAACACAATGTCGTGCCATCGATGAGTCAAATCACGAAAAGACGAGCGGCTTTCTAACAAAGAGGAACATGTGCGCCATACGCACTCGTGCTAGGCATGGAAATAAAGACCAGCTGCCCAGCACCTCTTGAAGCGCTCCTTCCATGACCAAACAGCACAGGAAAACATTAAGGACCGTAATGGCATACGGTGCTCATTACCGACCAGGCCTTCCAGAAGAACAAAGTCCATTCCCTACGCTCACTGTCGTCATTTTAAAACGTCTTCTTGGTTTCCCGTTGAGGCCGGCAGAGGGAAATTGGGGACTAGGGAGGAATGAGAATTATAACAAGTGATCCCAATATTGCGTTTCACCAGAAGCCACAGAATGTGTGTTTGACATGACAGTTACAAATGTTCTACAAATGTTGAGAAGAGACGCACAGGATAAAACCAAGGTGAAACCCTTGACAGGTCATGGTGAGGAGGGAGGTTCTCACCAAAAAAGGCAGATAAAATGGAATAGCCTTTTACTTTATTATTTAATGTAAACCAAAAACTGGCCAGACTGTTCCAATGTAAAGTACACTACACACTGAAGTACATAGACACGGGGGAATGAAAAAGTATTTTTGATGAACATCCTTGATATTCTCCGCTGACAGTACGCAGCCGAAATGTATTCTAGTTTGTGACAGAAGCAGTCTCGGAGGAAAAGAAAAGCTCCTTCAAATGATAGGATTCAGTTCAGGCTAAACGCTCCAAATTTTCCTCATTAGCTTTTAAATAGTGCTTCCGTTTCTGTAGGGAAGCAAGGCTATAAATTGCATTTCACATTTGCTTAATGATGTGTTCTTTCTGCAAAATGGGTCTAGCCAATTTCTTAGTATGACAACAAACTTCACAACACTGTATGTGCAAGCAGTAATATAACCAGGGGTTGTGCCAAATGGCTACCAAATGTAAGGTTGAAGTTAAACGGTCAATCTGCAATTTAACATATTTCTTATGAATACATATATAAAAAACAACATATTTGATACCTTCCCAAAATATTGTGTCCTTAAATTGCTCATGTATGCGGTTTTCCACTAGTGTTGTAGGGTGTGACAATCACCATGTCAAGCACCTAAAATCCTTTAAAATTAGGTTTTGGTATGTTGCTCAATAGGTGTCAAACAACATTGTTTCCACAGTTTCGTTTTCAATGGAACTTCAAATGGATTCGAAGTATGAAAATAAACTTTTGTGACCACCAGTCACCACAGATCCAAAATCCACCAAAACTGGAAAATTAAGGATAGCGACTTTAATATGCATGATGAGTAACCCATGTCGAACAATTATGAGAACTGAAACAGATTAAGACTACAGTTCATTTTAGGGATTTGAACGGTTAAACGCTTAAACGGTTAACCAAGCTGTAAGCATTTACAAAAAATTACAAGCTAATAAGAGATTTTTTTTGTAGCTGAAATGGTAAGTTCAGGTAAAAATAAATGCCCTTTCATCACTCGCAACTTCCTATTTCCTGATAGTTTCCCAGTAGCTATGTGATTTGCTGCTGGAATAGCCCAAACTATTAGCCAAAGTGGGTAAAAGCTGGTGGTAGTACCCGGTTCCATGTTAAGCCACCCGACACACATGCTTTATGAACAATCGACAACTAGTTAGAGAAATCCATCTTTGGCTATTTCAGGGGGGTTTGAATGCTGCTGTATTACAGCTATCAAATAATGTATGCATTTTAAATATGTAGTTCACTTATTGATCTATTGTATGACATTTCTTGAAGTTCATAGGAGACTCATTGGCAAGAGCAAGTACCAGAATTCGGCCAATTAGTGCTGCATCTAGAATCCCAATTTCCCCAACTTTATCAACCGACATAAGGAGGAAACCCGTTGTAACCCGTCAAAACCCACAACGCGAATGGTGAAAGACCCAACCCGACCACAATATTAAACCCGGCTAGAGGAACTATAATGACTTTTGCAAAATGCAAGCTCTCTAAAGTCAAATAACCTATGTCTTTAACTACCCACTGCTGAACATCCGTGAGCACAGAGTCAATCTAAAAGTATATTTTGATTTGCCAATTAGGCAATTATATGACTTTCAATGTTTAAATTTAAATGGAACCATTTAAGATGGCCAAAATAAATTTTGAAAACGCATTAAAATATGTCAGTACTTCACTTAATATAAATATAAACAAGACACTGCTTATGACCACTAGGGACTGTATCACGTGGTAAAACGTTTACAAAATGAGATGAAAACTGAAGTGAAGGAAACAGACATTGGAATGTACGACACAAATAATCTCTTCCTACAGATCCACATAAGCATGTGAAGTCACGTTGACGGCTTACTTGGAATTGGACACTTGAGCATACCTATGGCACAGATGTTTTAGGATTCATCTCCTCTTCCTTCGAAATTTATGTAAGAACGTACGCAATTGGTTTAACAAGCTTTGCTTCAAACACACAGTTGATGAGAAGATTTTGATAAGATTTTCTGTTTCCAAATATTTGAAATGAAAAAGCATGCAACCATGTTCATATTATATTGCTTTTATCATAATATTACTTGAAGCTTTGAAGCCCATTCACAGCACAAGGCCGTTGACTGGAGAATTTTAAGTTTTAATATGCAATAACAAAATTCAAAAAGCAATGCTGAAATGTTTGAACACTGAGCCTCAACTTTCCTGATAGACAGAGTGGGTCTTTTACAGATAGTTATTTATAGTCTCCTGATCAACGCCTCTCAGATTTTACCCTACAGGCTGAAATAAGAACATGTTCCTCTCCTTTTAAAAATAATTTAATTATGCAGCCATAGCATAAATTCTTACTTTCTCATTTAAAAATGCAAACCATGTCCAAATAGGTCCTAATCATGGTCCAATCAAATCTAATTTGATTGGAGCTGTAAGAAGAGATCCTAATTTGAGCTGTAAGAAAATAGACCTTTTTAAAAAAGAATCATTGCGTTTGTACTGATGCTGATGGAGCGTACTGCCGGAAAAAAGTCTAAAGTTTCAAGTCTGCTCCTGTGCATTCTACCTGCACTGAACTTTCTACTGCCTATCAATCAACTTACAGGAGGGTGTAATTACTTGCTATTAAAATCCATAGACTGACAGGCCCTATGCTCACTGCTGAATCTGTAAAATAGGGATGGGGGGAGGTGGTGGAAATGGACATATTCGTAAAAATTCTGATTAAAATGCTGGAGAACAGTGCTGTATGGGGCGTTCAGTATGGTTTCCCAGTCGTGAGTGTCTGCTTATGGCAGGGGAACCTAGGGCTCCAAGCTGAGCCACATGTACTCAATGCATTAGGCCATTGGGGCAATCTCCAGTGGTGGCACTCAATGACAGCACTTAAGATGGGGAGGCACCAATAGATGTGAGCATTTAATATATGGTCCACAATATCTGCATTCACATAGCCATCGGAAACAATTCCTGCCATTTGCCAAGATGGAAGTCAAAGTCATGCACAACAAATGTGCAGTTCAAGCAGACTAGTGGCGCATATCTAATCAGAGTGACATGGCAAGCCATCCTGTAAATGATATCAAGATTGTCTTACATAAGAGGCTGTGCAGTTTGGCAATTTGGTTAATGCAAGACGACTTCCGCAAACTGAATTAGCCAGCCCACTGGCAGCGACAGCTACAGCTCGTAGACACTAGATGTCTAGCTGTCACAAGATGGCCTTCTGAACATTGCAAAGGCAGCAGAAGAAAATGAACTCGAATGAGAGTAAAAGATCCACAAGATCTGCCAAGGATGAAAAACGTTTATAGGATAATCCATGTTCAATGCATCCACCAGTAAAAAATTCAAATGATACATTTCAAACTGAATCAGTAATTAAGATTAAATTAATTTAATGAGGTTTTAATTTTAAACAATAGCAAACACTTAACACCAAGATGGCAAACTTATTTTGATGGTTATGTAGTCCAGCTAACTATAACAAAATGAAGCGATCCCCATGTCTGGTTTGTTATAGTGAAGTTTTCCTGTTTGATAAGAATGACCCACCTTTTGCCTCTTTTAAAAGTAAACAATTTTAGGCAGATTATGGCTAAATGTCAGACAATACCAGTGTTTAGGCAGCTTAGGGAGGTGTACGTCAGAAAGGCTAGTTTTCTGCAAGATGTAAACCAAACATATTTAATGCTTCAAAGGTTTTCCACTAACCAAAAGCAAAATTAAGCAAAGCGTAGTCTACTAAAGGACTGAGCCTGTCAGGATATGACATAGCATTATTTGCAGTCAATCTGCATTCCAGAAAAAATAACTGCAGGATGCCATGGGACTTGCGTGCAGTCTAGAGCCTAGAACATATAACTCAATAGCAAGACATCTGTTGCAAGTCTGCAACAAATATTGCCGAAACTCAGCATACGGCCTGCTGAAATTGTATAACCATTTCACCACATTGCCTAGATGTGTCTCAGATGCTCACAAGTTATGAGCAAGAACTGCTTGAGGACAACTATGATCTGTTACCCGTTAAGTGACATACTCCTTACAGAAGTGCAAAATGACGACTATGAAGAAATCGAGTCCCTTTGGAGTGTGTGGGAGGAGGGGGAGGAGGAGATCAGCAAGGCATGATAACAAGACATGAGCCCCAAGGTCAAAAAATTATCTGAACGGAAGAGGAAGCTGAGGAGCTTACTTAGCTTCTGCCAAGAACCCAAGAATGTATTTGCATCCCACATCCTGAGATTGCGACGCATGATACTTTCGCAATGATTTCAATTCAATTTCGGTTGTGTTCTCACAGTAGACTGTCACAGGGATGATTTAAACAGTAAACATAAAGGGACATATCCGCCCTAAGCCCCCAAATAGCATATGAGGTAAATGACTCCCTAGAAGGGGAAAAACCGTCAAACAGTGGTGAGAAAAAACTCCCCGATGGGAAGAAATCTTGAGAGGAACCGGCTATAGGGGGTTGCCCATCCTCCACTGGCCTATAGGCTAAAATGGTTCAGGTATTAAGCTAGCAGGTAGTATAGAAAGTCAACAGAATGGATGGAGAGTATGCAGTCCAGAGGGGGAGGGGGATGAATATGGCACTCCAGGATGTGTCAAAGTGTGGGCATGAACCAGGAGCCAGGAGAGGAGCATGGCTGCAGCAGTCCACAACCTCAGATCGGGGGTCCGGTTGGAGAGGTCCAATGGTCAATCTCTTGTATTAGGCTATGGCCAAAGTATAGCTACCTCCAACATTCTGAAGTCACAAAAGGTTAAAATGTGGCCCTCAAAAAAACCTCTCAAATTTTGAGAGTTGAGGGATTAAATAAATGTTCTATTGAAAATATAACTAAAAGAAACAGTGGTCAAATTATAAAAAATAAAAATTAAAAAATTTAAAAAATGATGCAACAGAACATAAGTTCTAGGAGACCCAATAAGATTGCACAAAACCAATGTCACATCCCTCTCCAATACCAAGTCACAGATTTATAGTATAGCCAACTAAGACAATTAGCTAACCTGTTCAAATATTTAGAGCTAACAACTTTTTATTATTACTAGGTATTGATTTTACACTTCACATTTAATTCCTTAAACAGTACATTTACTTAAGGACTGCCACTGGAAACACATATCTAACAAACAGCCCTAATTTATATTAATTTAGCAAACCTTGTTCCTTGATTCTGTGCCGTTTTGTTTTGACTTCAGACCATTTTAGATTTGCATTGACTGACGAAGCTAGACTTTGGGAAGTATTGTCAATATTACTTGACAGCACAACCACTCTCAGGGAAGCACACAAAGCTTCACAGCTCTACAGTCACCATGACAAAGCAAGCTATGATCTCAACATTACACACAAAGTATATAATAATATACATAAAATGAAAGGGTAAATTAAGAGTGAGATCTAAACACACATCTGCAGGCGGATTTGTTGTTGGTTCCTTTCTTGCCTTGAGCGAGTCCTTTTCATTTTTCCTGATAAAAGCGCTGTTGCTCAATACTACCAACAGAATTCTACTGAGAAAATATCCTGAGCCTATTTAAGCGCACACAGACATCTGAGAAATCCACTATGAGTTTTTGTAGTGCAGAAGAGTAGCTCACAAGGCAGTTTTGTTTTTATTACACTATTGGCCACTAATGACTGGTGTATCATCCACCATAAAAACATGGTTTAAATGTTAGGCGACACTTAAATCAGTGGTTCCCAACCCTATTCCTGGAAATCTACAATCCTGCAGGTTTTCATTCCAACCCTAACAAAGTGTGTGATCAGGATGGTAGCTCTCAAAGAACAATGTTGGGAACCAATTCACCTCAGGGTTTTATTCTGCCAGCTTGCTGTTTTCCTGGTCCACTTTAAAAATATGGTGAAAAAAAAAGTAGGCATGTTTGTTCAATTTGTCGATTTTGTTCAATTCGTCATTGAAGCAGGGCAGCACCATTTCGAAATCTGCGTTTTACACCAATTCACTTCTGATAAAGATAACTATTTGGCCATAATATGGCAAGTCACAATAATTGTATGTCATTCGTAATTATGACACTTGTAACAGAACCACAATGAAACCGTGTGATTAGAAGGTTGAAATAAACAACAAATGGTATTTTCTGATCAAAACAATCTTTTCTTTTTCTTTTTTTTTACCCTAGGAGCGATTTCCGTTTTAATTTACTCATCTTGAGCAAGCTAGTTAGAGTGACATATCATTTTCGAATTAAGCTCTTTTCTCTAGAATCTTGCCATGCAACCAATGGCTTTTGCAAATGTTTCTAATAACACAAATATCAGACTCCAAAGGTAATTGGCTAAATTGGCTTATTTTGTTGTGGTTCAAGTCTGGGTCACGGTGTGCTGTAATCTTCTGCAGGTTATCGGCTTTTATCTCTGCTGGCGCACAGCTCATTTTGCTTCTGCTTTATCCCAGGGTCTACCCTGAAGGCAAAAACCACAGAGAAGCACAGTGATAAAAGTTCATGGGATGAGCAATCTTGTAGTGAAGAAGTACCAAACCTTTTAGCCTTTTATCCTTCTTCATGGCCCGCCGCTAGCAGCTTTCTAGTTTTAGGGAAAACTGACTGTTGTTACATTTAATCACATGCTTGTAGGCAACTGAAAATAAATTGTATTTGAGAATTAAGCTCAGAATCAGCTAAAATGGGTTTAATTTGTCTGCATATGCCAGCTTAATTACTCGTCTTAGCTCGATAGCTAGGAAGTGCACGACAAAGCAAACATTGCATGTTACTTTGTGAGCTAATGTTAGCTCATCCAATGCAATGCAGTCAGGAGGGGCAAGGCAGGCAGTGTTAAAAACATTTCACCCAACGTGGGGAAAAATGATACTTTCAGGAAGCCGTTTAGTGGAGACGAGTGCTCAAGTTAATTTGCAACGCAGCATTTCAGCTTGCTAAACCATCCCCTGCTGGACGATAACCTTTTGCCAAATGTTTGGAGCAGACTTTGAAGCTTAAATTAATATAAGATTATGAAGTACGGCAATCAAATATAAAACAGTCTAGCCACTAGTTCACTAGTGAGTAAACTGGGCGGTGTTACATATGCTTTTTGTGGACCGTGCGGAAAGTGACGAAAGGGCATCCCCTTCGACATTCTGTGACAACAGCCTGAGGTATGGGTGATATCTAGCTGCTACGCTCAAACTTGAACCAATGGCCTTCTTCTGTATCACTTCCAGTGTGCCACTTCAGTTTTTGGTGAACGACACCACACTAAGTTTTCCTAAAAACCGCCAAAGACTAAAGGTATCAAAAAGTATATAGCAAAACACATCACATACTATACCTTTAAATATACACTGTGAAACCAAAATACAGTACCAACGCAGGTTTATAGCTACCATGCACCAAGCGATGGCAGTAAACCGGTGGGAAAACTGGTTCCATTTTTCTGGAAGCTGCTGTATCGTGGGAGAAACGAGTGCCTGAAACTCGTCCAGAGGCCCACCGGTGGTGTATATGCATATTAGCCGGTCTTGGTGCCATTTTGCTGCCCAAACAAGTCCAGTAGGTTCCTTCACAGAAAAGGGTCTTCCTCCTGTCAATGATCAGCTCCAAGAGCCACCTCAGATGTTAGCTGGAGACTTTTTACAAGTCGCTATAGAAACCAATCCGTGTAAAACAAACACCCAGCAGTGGACTCTAGCCCTCACTCAGGTCAGCCATTCTTTGGTGCCACACACCAGCAGTCTTTATCTGTCCACAGGCCCCAGGTAGGCTCCGACACCAGACAACATTATGTGTTTTTGTTTAAAAATAAAGACACCTTGAAATAGGCTATGTCATTAACAAAACAAACATCGCCCGTTTCGTTTTTAAATCGCCTGAAATTCTCCAGTAACCGGGCTACACGCAAGACCGAGCACAAGCGCACGCCTGTGTGGACCACTTAAAATTCCCTTTCAAACTTGTGCATTAATAAATAGCTTTGAAAGAGTGCTGGGTCATGGCTCATTTGCAACATAAAGCAAACAGCAGAAGTAGAGGCATGCAAGCAAACAGGGCCAGCTGGAGAGGCTACTTTTCCTCAATGTGCAACCTTTATGTGCAGAAATGAGGCACCCTTCTACAAGACCAGGCTTCTTATAAATAATAAATCACATTAATAAATCAAACAATAGGCTAGGGAAAGGAAGGACCTAGTCCTAAGTCTCTAAAATGAACTCTTAAATAAAAGCAGGAAGAATAATCTCTGGTCTCCTAGGTCCAATAATAGGAGTGTGCGGTTTTTATACGGACCCGTGTATACATCATGCGTTCACATTCTTACCATTTGTAAGGTGGCACATTGAACGCACAATTATCACTGTTAGAATGCGGAGCACTGGGTGGTTTTTCCAGTGCAGTGAGTCACACTGAAAGACTCCGCTGCTGTAATAGCACTTAATTGGTCTGAAGAACAATGGATGTTTCCTTTGTTTTCCTTCCCTTCCTTAATTCCAGTACAAGATGATTGCACTCGCCATTGTGCTTTGGAAGTATTAGTTTCAAAAATAGAAGGCAGACTGACGAGAATAACGGAAATTTCTTACTGGTTATTTTCACAGGAGGTTCAAAGGTTTTCTTGGCACACGCAAAAATGTAGGGCTTGTGGGTAAACTGTAGGCAATTAAAGAGATTGCTTTCCATTTTGTTTGTACAGGAATCAAGCACAGAAAAGCAGGAGAAGGGCTTAAAGTATTGCCTATCACAGATACCTACACAGACAGAAACCTACAGCATCTGTTTTCAATACAGGTTAAACAAATGGTTAATTCCACCTTCTCTAAATTAATTAGCCCTCTATTCCCTGATTAAATCTGCTAAAACAGGTATGGTAAATTAAACAAACAGAAAATTGCAACATCTTTTCAGGCAGAGCAGTATCCTGAAGCTTGAAGATTACCTACTAAAACAAGTGTACACTGTTTACAGAGAACAGCGGGTTAAACCCCAACTAATAACGCTCCCCAAGGGCTTGCTAGCCAATTAAGCAAGCATTCTCATGCCTTCACATAATTTGAAGCTTTGCAGATTAGTATTCTGGAAGAAAGAGAGAGAGTTCGCAGGCTTTGTGTCAAAGATGGATTTTGTCCCGAATGTTGCAGCCAACACAAGACCACCAAATCTGTGGTGGCTTTGGGCTGAGATTCAATGTGGGTTGGAGGCTGACCAGGGCACCATTACAGAGCACTTCCAGTCTGCTTGCAATGGCAGCAAAGCACTACAGTTCTACTCGCCCCACAGCTCCGAGAACAAATTTGAAGTGAGTCAGAGAGAACAAGAGTCAAAACCGCCAACAGTCAAGAGAGGAGCGCCTCCTCACCACCCAAGGCCTGAAATGAGAGTAGTTGCATCTGGGAGTCACCATCAGTTTGCAACTTTGTCAACTTAAAAGGCTCTTGAATAAATTTAAGAGTCCATTTCCTCAAAGCAAAAGTGTGTGTGTACTGGTAATATGGGCTTTCAGGAAATGCAGCCCAAAGTGTTTGCACAGTGTCCATCCAGACTAATGTCCTAGAGCTTAGCTGGCCATGAAGCATTATCGCTTGACACAACTCATGGGCTCAGCAGCGAGGAGAGATTCGCATACAGGAAACAAGCTGTGTTTTGTTGGTGGCCTCCCGCGGTGCATTGTTCAAGCGACTTCATCCTGCTACAAGATGACCCAGTTCAGAGCAGGCATGTAATTGCTTTCCCCGTGGGGAATTCACAGAGGAAGCTGCCGCCCCGAATTAGCACGTTAAGCCAATCTATCACTTACACATTCAATCTACTCTGCAGTGAAGGGGGAACCACTCAAAACGGTCATTTCTGAAGGGGGCGAGAGGGGGTAAAATGATGACATACCCCCAGACGCAATGGATAATTCTTTAAACACCTAATCTGTGCCCCGTTGCAGTTAATCATTGTGGCCTTATTGTTATTGTTTCAGCACAAAAGAGCCTGCACTCATTAAACAGAATGAACCAAACCTGACAAAACCTTCAACGGAAGAATATTCAGAGATGCATTTGGATAAATCAGCCGCCTATCAACAGTGCATTATGGTGGAGTGGAATTTCACAAGCCCATCAGTGCTATGCAGTTACACACTGAAGCGAGCCTTCGGCTGAGGACAAACACGGACAAACAACAGAAATGAAAAACAGTCGCAGACACTAACCAGCTCTTTTGCAACATACTTTCACCATTCTGAATCTCCCACTGATGGCGTGCATTATCTTTCCAATAGCCTGAAGCCTGTATAATGATCTGTGACTTACCATCTATGTTGACCTAGAGCCAGGCAGTTTGCACACGAGCCGTTTCTCATACACATGAATCAAGAGGTGATGATGGCAGCAGAGTGCTGTGATTCCTGCCCATTTTAAAGGCAATTCTGACAGTGCTGTGGTACTTTGGCTCATCTAAAAGGTGAATAAATTGGAAGCCTCAGACCATAAAACATAAAAAGAAACCAAAGCATGATGGACAAAATTAGGTCGTATTTTGGCCACCTTTGATTATCATTTGCAGGGGACAAAAACATGGTTTGTTGAGTGCATTAATAACTCTTCAATTGGTTTGGTAGGGCGGGAGTCCAGTGCAAACTACCATTCAATGGTTTGAGGTGAGAACAGAGCTTGAATTTTTGCAGTTCAAGTATTTTACTTGTGGGGTAATCTAAAATGTAACTACATTAGTCTGGCCATTACTATGAAGGCAAATCAATCAATTTTCTTTATTTTTATACAAAAATATGCTCTACATGCTCAGTGAAAGGAGAATGATAAATACTAACAAAATCTAAAGTCTCCCTTTCAGGGAGGTGATAAAAAGGATGAAAGCTTGGGCTACGTAGCCAACCCCAGTTCACAGTAAATCCATCTCTTTTATTGTGCTTTCCGCACAAGGTGAAGTGTTCTCAAAGCCCGGCTTTGTGCCGACAACCCTGTCTGATCTTTGAAGATCTCCTCCAGGAGACTGGGCATTGTGCTACCTTCACCAATTTCCTTCCCTCTGTGTAGCTGTGAAGATAAAATAAATCTAAAAAATTAAAACACCCACACTGTACAATCTCAGAGACAGAGAGAGAGTGATAGGTAGAAAGATAAAGATTGGGGGAGAGAAAGGGAGAGAAAGAGAAAGCAAGAGAGAGAGAAAACAAGAGAAAGAGAGAGAGAGAGCTCCTTTGGCCATCTCAGCATGTTCCCATTATCAGCACAAACACAGTTTGACACATTAAAGAGACACTTGAATTACTGAATATGGCAGACCGGATAATGCATGCACAATATGGTGCTTGAAAGGTACAGCTTTTCAACCCACTTGCTTGCACCACAGTGTTCAAGAGGCTTCTCACAAATACAAGGGCCTCCAAACAGAAATCTCATAATGAAGAAATTAGCCAAAATGTCACCTTCTTTACCAAAACCAACATATGCCTTCAACACAAACCTATTTTTGCAGGGTTTAAATGGGAAAGAAAAAAAAAACGAAAAAAAAAAACCCCAATCCACTGTAGTCGATAGTGTCTTTTCCACACCGCCCACACAGTCACCATATGACATTTCCCTTCTGTGCAATTACCCAGCCTGTGTGATTTTGTTTTTGTCACCTGCCAATTTCCACCACAGCGAGATCAGAAAGGCATTCAGCAGCCGGGGAGAAAGACACGCCGACCCTCCCTGAAGCAGCATGGGCTCTGGGGCCCTGGTGCGGAGGCGCAGGGCGACGGAAAGGCGATACGTTGACTTCAAAAGCCGTGTGAAGCAGCAGTGCCCGATTAGCAGTGAACAACAGCCCACCGCACTTAGGGGCAAACTGGCCATTCACCTCTGTGTCCTCTCCATTCAGCCAGACCCACAGGCTCTCAAGCCTTATGCTACAATGGGATGGGGGAGGGGATATCTTAGAGGGTCTTCTTTAGCCAGTACTGAAAGTACTCTATTATATGAGGAAATGACTATATGGACTCAAAAGTAGCCACAAAACAAAAAGCATCAGATTAATTTCTTTAAATTGCAGAAATTGTGACCTCCGCAGGTTCTGCTTAAGAGTTTTAAGGAAGACAAATAGGTACCTTCCTGCCACACTGTTTTCCACCAAAATTGAACATCTGCTGAAAAAATAACCACAGAGTGAAGATATATCATTATTCCCAGATTGCGGACAAACTAGCTAGCAAACTCGCTTTCAAGATGCGCTGCTATTCCAGGACTCCCTATAAAAAGCCGGAGCTGAACAATCGGGCTGTTCAGTCAATCAGATGTGTTTTAGCTACTGACTTTACCGAAAGAATCGCTGCTCGTTCCCTCAAAGCTACACTGTAAGCAAAACCTCCTTGTATTTGGAAACGGCTCTCCACTACTGATTCTCTCACCAGCCCACCCTTTCCAGTATTCTCTAGCCATTTCACTCAAAAACACTCATGCATTAGCCACCTTCCACTTAATATTTTCAGTTTTATTTTTAGTACAAAAAGGAAATGATGAAAAAGGAAAGGTGGCCATTATCCTTTCACCGTGATTGTGTATCCTGTGTCATATCATTTCAAAACAGCCCCCGTGGTCCACATATACTGTACCCGAGAAAATCCATTCTAAAGCTGTAGATATCAAATGTACACAAAAACATGTTGGAGTACAATCATTATCAAGTGAACAATTACCACCATCTAAATGCTTCATAAAATTATTGACAGGTTTGAAATTGCAAACAAATGGTTTTTCTTGATGAAGTAATTTTGTCAGAGTCCTATAGTAAGCTGCCAAAGAATGTTACAAAGAAGAAAATACCAAGGGATTTATGGTTAGACGCCCCAAGCCGGTGTTAGTCAGCTTCGTTAGGGCCAGAATTGGTGTGTGCTCGTCACATGCATCCGAGCATGTCCCAGAGAGCTTATTTCCAAAAGCATGGACATAACTTCAACTGCATGAAATTTTCAAGCTTGCACAATCAATCACATTCCAGAGATAGCCTAATGATCTCCAGGTAAAGGAAAACGCAGAATGTGCAGAAGGTAGGTTAGGACACTCCCCCCTCCATGGTCATGAGTGACGCAGACCAGCAACCAGGTTGAGCGACGGGGCAGAAATTTCCGGAAAGATCGATGGGAGGTTGAGCAGCGAGGGTGTGTGGGTGTGTGTGTGTGAGGGGGGGGGGGGGGGGGGTGGGTGAAGGTTAGAGTGTGAAATGACATTGCCCCAACGATCCCTCACTGATGAAACCGTAATGCTTCAGGTGACACTCCAAGCTTGTCGGTGGCAAAGCCATGGGTCTAAATTCCAGATAGACAGGCTCTTTCTCCGCAGTACAAGGCTCATTCTCTGCCATCTAGCCCCTTGTCACTCTCCTGTCAGAAGCAGAGGTTCAGCGAGCGGTCAGGAGCAGCATGAGTACACTTTCAATTCAATTCCCCGGAGGTAACGATCAAAGCCAGCTTTCAAAAGCAACTCAATTTACATTATTTTAACTGCAGGGAAAATGAGTAGGTAGGAGAGGGGGGGGGGGGGGGGGGGAGAAGAGAAGAGAAAACATTTTGGTTCCCGGTTACATTCTGGGCATGGAAGCAATAAGTACTCCTGTAGAGAATATTCCTGGGACTAATAATGCACTGAACAGCGGTCACATTAGCACAGGACTTTAGACGTGTGAACCTTTTCATTGCTGCCCAGTTCCTTGGCACCACACTTTTGGTCAGAATGGATTTCTTTGGCGGGCCCTGGGTTCTCCTGTATTCCAATTTGATGAAGAGACTTGGCATCGGGAGAGCATAAGCGAGCATGTTGAAAAACAAAGTCCATTATTTGCCGATTCTATCCAGTTTTTCCAGTTACACTAGGCCTATCCATTACTGCTTACTAGGATTTTGGAAATGTCCATTTAGTCTTGTCAAATAAATGGAACTATAATCCTCACCTCATAAAAGAAAAGAAAATGGAGTAATTAATATTGAATATATATATTACACAACATTAAATATTGAATACAAAAATTCTGACAAAATACTCCAAACATCATACCAAGCTAGCTACAAGGATGAAATGAATTGCGAAAAACTGCCATTATGAGAAAAGACTGCAGGCATAAAAACATTTAGGACACAAGCAAACATGTAGACTATGCCTGCTAGCAGCCTGCTAAAGCTGAAATCAGCCTCATTTAAGCAGCTGTAATAACATAATTTAATGGTTTCATAATTTAAGAGCCAAGTGAACCAAAAGCATTATCTGGTTAATCCTAATGGTCAAGTTATTCTTTCAAGAAGACGGGGAGTAAGGGGTACGAACTAGCGCAACATTTTCATTTACTGTTCGGTCTGAATTATGATTTATTGTTATGTTTGACGTTATGTCATTGTTATGATTTACTGATTATGCTTCATGATAGGAAGCCAATAAACCACAACCATACCTGTGCATGAGATGTACGACGCAAGACGTACTAAAGCATCTTCAGAGGAGTCGAGCAATGCTGCTAAATATTCACGAAACTGAATTAAAAATGTATGCGACTCTCCGTGAGAATGCAGCAGTCAGTCAAAAATGTTTGCGCCTGAATGTGTTGAAAATTATTTCATTTTCTGTTTGTCTTTCAGCTTTAAATGGTAACTCTGGGAATTGGAGTTCACTCTGGGAATTAGTACATTACCATTTTATGCATTGTACCCTGAGGTTAAAATAATTTTCTGCAATGAACACCTCCTTTAATCACATCTGGTTCACCGTGATCTGCATCGTGTCTATAAATCATCCATTTGAACATCGAGTAATTTCTGTGTTTCACATCAATAATACCCATATATAGTCTGAAGATAACTGCAAAATATAATTGCCATGGTTTTGTCACTCATCTGACATTGAAAATCTTATCAAAAAACCAATCAACCCTCGACAGAAAAACATTGCAATAAACCCACATTTTCCAAGGAGGGAGGGTTTAAGTGCTAGGACACACCTCCTGTAGCCCATAATCTTTAATGCTTTTATTGCTTCTGTCTTTTTCTCAGAATTTTGTAATGCTCCACTGCATTCATCAGGACTCACTCACAGGAAACCCTACCAACCTGGGAGATGCTAGAGTCAACAGATCAGCCGGCCACAGTTGGCGATGGTCGAGATTCGTTTATGCCCATCCATGAGCTAGAAGACGGCCTTAACAAGATGAGCCACTCGCCCTATCTGGTTTGTTATCAGTTGGTATGTAGCTAAAACATCACTGTGGTGGCACTGATCATCTTCCCTGAATTAGTATCAGATGCCCAGAGGCACAGTTCAGTCACTCATACCCATAACATGTGGGAAAACCGGACTTCTGAACTGGCAGACCCAAGACCTGCTCATCGGCTGCCTGGGCAGTGCCAGCCTCCAGCACTTGGGAGCTGAAGCATAGCTTTCAAAGTTAAATGACAGATCCAATAAGATCAAACAGTGAGCCAAGCGCTAAATATAGCCAGGCCCTCACTTTTCCTGCCTGCCCACCTCCCCCTCCCCCTCCCCTTTCCCACAGGACACCACAGTGGGATGTAACGTATCTGCTTTCAGAACAAGTAAAGGACAATTAATGCTGTCAGCACAGAGCTCTGCTTCCACCCAGCCTCCTGATGTCTTACATTCGCAAGGCAGTGGCAACAGGCCAGGCACACAAACTGAGGGACGAAGTCGCGAATCTCTCAACAGCCATGCTCCATGTACGAAGAAATATGTAGGCTGCATATAGTAGCAAATAAAACACAATGTGATATTTTTCTTGCAGGTCTCAGGATTTGTCTAAATTCAAGCTCAAGACAACACACATATTACAGTATCAGTTCACCATCGAAGTAGGCATTTCTTTTTGTGTAGACAACTGTAATGAATATCAAGTTTGTTTTTATTTCTTGATTCATGGCATGAGAAATTCAAAATTCAATCTGATAGCTCGAACACATGCTTGGAGATGATTGAGAGGTGGGAGATTTATAAAATCCACATTAACATTAGCCCTGTAGATGGTGAGTAGGTGTGTCGAACATACTGATGGTCCCATGGTGCAAGCTGGTGTGATTTCTGTCAGTTGGTGGTAATGTTCACACTTCTGGTGTGAGAATCAGGAGAACATCTTCAAGCTTGTAGAGAACAACACCACCAAGGTTTTCAGGCTATAGAGGAAAAGGTGTGGAAAACTCTCACAATAATAAATAGGGAATTATTTTGCCTGCACGGGGGACCTTGCACCATCTGCACATCTCACGAAACCCAATAATTAGCAAAACTCAAAGTGTAACGCAAGTGTTGTCATCACATTTCATTTCAGCAAGAGAACAGCTATGTTCGAAATGGCAAGTCTGATCTTTATACAGTTCTATTATTTATTTTAATTAGACCAGACAATTTCCTAAAGGTCACCTCTTCAATTTCTCTGAATACTAGGCAACTGTCCCTGCTAGCATTACCCATTGCTAGTGTTGGTATTTCCCATTTGTCTGGCTCCCAATTCACTCCCATTCATTTGAGTACTCGCCAAAATTAATAGTTTTAAAGCACACACTAAAGCAGAAGATAATTCATCAATAAGTGAGAATACTAATTTCAAATGTTTTTTTCAAGCTGATTTCAGGTTTAGGTTAGCAATGAACAGAACTACTGAATAGACATGCAACAAGCCGTAGAGTATTTTAATGCACGTGTCCATTTGAATGTTAGTGTTCGCATGAATGTCACTTAATTCAAATAACAGAACTTTCCAGATTTTTTTTCTTCTTAAGGTAATATGACAGAAATGTCATATTAATCAGACATTATAAAAAAGAGCATATGGTTTCATTGAACAGTTATACTCCGTCGTTAGTGAGCCCTTTAAAACAATGACGTTCGGTGAGGTCCCAAAAATGAATGGGAGTAAACTGGGAGCTGGACACATGAGAGATATGGTGATACCGTTAAAAGTCAGAAGGAACAGCTGACTTGCTAGCATTCACTTTGTACAAATAAAATGGGGCTCGTGGCACAAAATGACTTGCGTTGTACCAAAGTGGAATCTCCCTTTAATCTAGACCGGAGACATTGAAGACAGGCAGCGCTTCAGAATACAGGACATCCTCAGTGAGTTTGAATCTTAACACATCATAATGCATGCCAAATTTAGCTACTTAGCCCTCAAAGCTAGATAAGTGGATCCAACCCATTCTCTGGCTTGTGTAGTTTATCAATGAAACTCACCTTCCACCAAATTCAATTGCAATCTGAACTGCAGATACAGCTGTATGGTTGATACTGGAGGATCCTACACTGGGTTTGCTGTCGTAGGCATCTGTGGTGATATGGAGATTACCCTGAATGCAGGGAGTCATTCCCATCTCAAACAAACTGGTGTACATGGCTAAAAAGGTCAATGCTGGTCTCATCTGACCATAACACTTGAGCCCAATGAAAGCTCCAATGCCATATAGCAGGGCTTAACAATAAGGAGTGTCCACTGAGCCAAGGCCAGTACGAGATGGGGTCGGGCCAGTTGATTGATGTTGTACTTGCCAAATCGGGTAAGTGCTCACTTCATGCTGTCCTTTACACCAATTCCGTTTCTGATAAAAAACTATTTTTCCATTATACGCCAACTCACAAAAATAACACAAACTTATTTATTTGATCATTATACGATGACACTTGACAGAAGCAGGATGAAATGGCGGGATTAGCAGGAAGAAATTAATAACTTCCCTCTAATAATGTTTGGGCGTTAATCAAAACAAACTTTTGCTACACTGGCTAAAATGCCTCAAAATAATAAGTTATTTAGTCGAGCAGCTGCCATTAATAATTTCATTTTGACAGATTTAACAGGAATTGGAACTGACAAACAGAAGTGAATGGTAAATGGTAAATGGTTGGCATTTATATCGCGCCTTTATCCAAAGCGCTGTACAATTGATGCTTCTCATTCACCCATTCAGACACACACTCGCACACCAACCACACACAGTGCCAGACGACTGCTCTTGCTGCCTGAGCCATGTCGTCAAGTGTTGCTGCACGCATTGAAATAGGCCCAATTATGTGAAATAAGAGCAAGGTAGCAAGACATTGACATCAAGTTTTCGACTTTTCATTCAAAGAGACTAACGTTATTAGTGCTTTCTCTTTGAATCTCACAGTGCTGCCTATGGCTGTGTAAATATTGGGTCGTTCCGTGAAATCAACCAGGTTTGTGGGGGGTGACCACTCCAATTTTGGTCAAACATTGTGGAAATGTTCTTTATATATTGAATAGAGAACATTCAAAACATTAGCCTCATTGGCTTTGTCATTCTAGAGATATTGGCTCTTAAAGAGGGAACTCGCATGGAAATTTGAAGGAAAATAGATAATTTCTCCAAAAATTATGAGCACAGAAATGTATGATAATACGAAAATGTTCTTGCATGAGGCCCATTGGATCTAAATTTGACATCCCTATCCCACACCAGTGAAACAGAAAGCCGACTGAGATGAAAAAATCATCATAAACAGAGGATTTTGTTGGATTTTATTAAAAATAATGGGGTATGATGCTGTCATTTTGGAAAAATAATCTCAATTGTATTAAAAGAATATCATTCTACCATTTTTTCTACCACTTAGGTTTAGTTTATACAGCCATGTTTGTTGGATGAGTTTCTCATAAGTTGAACTGAACCACATGGTGAACTCATGGACTTGTAATTCCTGCTCTTTGCAAAATGCAGGCTCGGCCTATTAACCAATGGCACCGCTCTAATAATAACCAGCGAGTGGCATGACAAGTCTCCCAAATCAGATCAATAAAAGCAGCAGATTTCATGCCAGAGTAAATTAAATGAGTCTCTCGAGGGGGGGGGGGGGGGTGGAGGCCTTACTGACAGATGGAGGTTAAGGAGTTCACTGCAGGCTATGCTTAGGCTAAATGCTACTCCAGCTCCTGGCTAATGCTTTGCTGGTGTTGGAAACCCCCCCAATCCTTTGAAACCCCACCAATGAAAACACTGATCCCTAATTTAGTCCTGGTAGATAGACACAGTATAGCTATGTCTACAAATTGGCTCCTAAAATAAAAAGCAACACACTTTCAACTCCGAATCTTCCACAAAAGTACCATGTGAAGCATACATGAAACTCATCATTTGATGCATCCAAGAAATATACCCAATTTAAACCAAATATAACACAAAGGTGCCAATTCATCTTGCAGCACCATCCAGCAATAGTTCATGAATGTGGTGAAAAAAAGTTGACATAGCAGATACTAAAAAGAATCTCAGTTTTTAAGATCAAATGGGTGAGTAAAGCTTATACTGAATAATGCTGTAAGGCAAAGGAAGAGATTTCTTCTTAGAATTAAGAGTACTATGGATTTACCAAAAAAGGCTTTGCAACATTTATACTGAGGGCTAAAAAGATTACCAGGGCATTTCATAATGCCTTCATAATCAGTTGAGACCAATGAGCAGGCTGAACTCAATACAGCTTCACTCAAAACAGGTCAGCACTGTTGTAGTACATTCAGAGTATTCACCCATGTTCAAACTCAAATTTAAATTCTACATCGATATGGCGAAACCAGAGAAAGTCTGAAGTCCACATTATTTCCACACTTAAAATACCAGGCCATGTTCAACCCCATAAAGCAGAATGAGATGATTCAGTCCGTTTCTACCACAATGATGTGGAAACACAATACAACAGGTCTGAACCAAGGTTTATCGAACATCTGATTCAGATAAAAAAGAAAAAAGAAAAAAAGAACTGTTAACGTGCAGAGTGGGCCAGTTTCATAAAGGCTTGAAGTGGAAATTTCATCCTGAAAAACTCACTTTGATATAGAATGCTGTCATGCTGGAGCCCAGTTCAAATCCTGAAAAGAAAGCTCACATCAGACCAGAACAAGATGTCTGTCAATGAATTCCAAACATGATCAAGTTAAAAAGAAAAAAAAAAAGAAAAGGAAAAAAAGATGAAAATAATTACCTGAAGATGCCTTCTAATCTGGGTGATTAAGCCATGTAGCAGGCCATTATACAGAATCTTGTCACAAAGCTACATCAAAAGTGACAAATATGGCTACTGGGAAGACAACGCCTCTGCAAATTCTGGCGCAGGATTCAGTATGCTTTAGTATTTAGTACGTAATGACCTACATTAGAGAACAATTCTCACATAATAAATCCAGGATAATTTATACACACCCAGAGAAAGGGTGTTAATTAAAAGCATGGATGGCTCTTCGGTATTCTGTAGTTTTGTGATGAACAGGAAATTCCAAATGTGCTGACAGTTATATGCATGCCCAGGGGTGGTTCACAGGCTATAGGCATTATCCCTAATAAAAATAAACTGGCTAATCCATACATGTTCACAGGTTGTTTTACATTTCTCCTGAATTTAAAAAATGAACAAATTCTTTGCAACACCAAGTCTCAGTCACAGGCTCAGGCCCACTGGCAGAATTTCGGACCAATAAAGAGGGCTGTAAACAAGTTTGGGACTGGTTATTTCCTTTAAACGACACTGCTCCACCTAATGACATCCAATGCCAGAGGGAGGCCTGCTCCCTGCGTGTACCGCAAGCTCCCAGCCAGGTTTCGACAATACGCCTTGGATTTCCAGAGACGGTATCTTCTTTCAGAGGGGAGAAGCAAGGTAGATGAAGAGCATGCACTCACGATATCTCCTCGGCTCTCTCGTGAACAGAAAGCTTTGCCTTTGATGCGGTCTCAAAGGTGTTCACAGTCGCTGCTCACATCCCCGTCCTTGAGTACGCTAGCATACGCCGCCGCACTCCCGTTCAGAATTCAGCTGGCTGTAACCAATGTTTGAACTGCTCGCAGGCACTACGGAGCAATTTTCACCCCAAATAACCTGCATACTGCATGATATCTGAATGTTCAATTAACTCCCCTCAACAAGGCCCAGTAAAGCCCTGCTGAATTTTCAACAGATACTGAGGCTGCTGAATAACAGGGTTTTAATTGAGACTGTCTGTATTTTTACACCAACTGACCAGGCACAATTCCATTTTCTGAGAGGACACCAACAGGAATGTGCCATTCTCTGGAATAGCAGGAGTGCCCCCCCCCCCCCCCCCACTTTAGCCCATTTCAGCAATAGCCAGAGTAAATGCCAGTTTGTAGTCCGGCGATAGAGCGTTGCTTCGGCCGGCAATGGGCAATGGATATCGCTGGTTACAGTTTTTTGCTAAGGACAATGACCACAGTATATGTCGGGCGACAATAGAACTTTCATGACCGACCGCCCTGCGATTTCAGTCAAGCCACACTGTCGCAGAACTATAAACAGGCCTAAAGGCAGTTATAATCAATGCTCACTGAAACTGCACATTACCTCAGTAGTGCAGATTCTGACAGTGTCATGAGCTTATGGCCAACAAAGATTACCACTCTGAGCACCTATGTAATGCGACTGCACTTTCAGAACTTTTTTGTGCTGGAATGCGTATATTCAAAAGGCAATAAAATACAACAGTCAGCAGTAAGAATGGCCCTTCAGCAGAATTAAGTGGCAGGGGCTCCTCCAGGCAAGCGGTTTCCAGTGGAACCTGACCGGCAGGAAGCTGCCGTAGGGCTGATGAAGAAGAAAGACAAAATGGCCTGAAGGTTCACAACCACATTATGAGCCACTGGCAAAATGGCTCTATGAAAAATGCAGGCCAAGAATTCCTCTTTCTAACCATCCGCAGTGGTATCGCACATAACACGACCAAGAACAGAAGTATGGTATGTGGAAAGAAATGTCCAGGTGGCCTGGAGGAAACAACAGAATGGGTGATTTTGGATTTTGGGTGATGTTTCAGTGTGTGAACACTGGGCCTGAGGCCTCAGACAGGCAGCCCTCTTCAGAAGAGATGGGTACACAGCCCAGCAGTCTGAGTAAGAAGTAGTCCACAGATCTCACATTGGGTGGCAATGTCACACTTGCAACCCTCCAATAAATCAATTGAAAAGAAGTGGAAAAGGGATTTCATAGCCTTGTAACAGCCAGCAGGAACAGACAAACAATACACAGGATGGTGTGAAAACTAGCAAGCAAGCACTGTGGCGTACCACAGAGACTAAAGCCTTGTTAGCAAAATGGGTATTGTTTAAAAACTGAATACTGGCGAGTGAGTGTTAAAAATGTGTATATTCAGAAAAGATTTGCCTGACCATTTACTCAAACGCAGAATTCTGATCAAGGAAACCGCACCAAGCGTCCACAGCACATACATTTCTACCAACTTGCACACCGAGGTATTTGCACACCCAGGTGATGAATCAGAAGGTGAAGGAATGCAATCACTTACCAAAAGAGAAAGCCGGCCAAAACCGACAAGCGAACTATCTAGAAAACAGCAAGACTGGCTGGGCTTGAAGTAATAGCCATAGCCATAGCCACATCCTGAGGAGGTGACACACACAATCACTGGCTACGGTTTCAAAATCTGTGTGCACTGTTGACTCACACTCCTAGGATATAGTGTTCACTGACTCGTATACACCGCAGCTATACTTATGACATGAATACTGGAAACACATTATTATTATAATTTTTTTTTTTTTTTTAAGTAACATCCAGCAGGTTCTAGTTTTATGCCATTGCATCTGTTAGGCAGGGACACCAAGCCAACGGACACCCCACAGTCGGCCGAATAGCAGATACCATTCTGTTGGTATCCACTAGAGCCAGAGGTAAATCACTTACACACTGCCTGAGTTGTTTTGAATGACTTCAGGTCATTTATCAAAACAGACAGGATAGAGGTGAAGGTTTGAATTTTTAAACTCTAGATTGAGGAGCCCATTTTAAGAGTGGCAGAGGTGCAGAATTAGAAGGTTGGATTGACGGCTCAATAAATAGGCGAGTGCATGGGGACTCCCTACACCACATCCAATCGCCTGTGAATCATGCACATCTGCAATGAAAGTGTATCAGAGAGGTTGCCTATTCAAACAGCTGGGTTCTGACAACCAAGTACAAACATAGGCTAGGCTATATCATGCCTTACTTCTTGTTCTGCATGTGGTCCTACCGGAAGAAATGTCTCCTCTCCAACAGGCGTTCACAGAATAAGTAACAGTAACTGCTCTTTTATTAATGTAACCATTCTCATCACAGTGAACAATTTACAGTTTTCTGTCTACAAGCGGGTCCTGAACAGTAGCTATTGGAGAGAATGGTAAGCTCAGTTTGATTGATTTAGGACAGAGAAACATAAGACATTTGGGCCATTCCACTGAACATGCCTAAAATCTGGATAAGAGTACGGCGGTTACATTTGTATTAAAACAAGTTGGAATGCGGTATGAGACAGCCTGGAACTTAATTAAGACCAGCTTCATGATGGACGGTCATATGAACTATAATGCAGGAGCAATTCGAAAATAAGATTGTCTGCTAAAACTCCATACTGGTTATAATAAACTGTACTTTACACTTTAAAACTGGTTCTCAAAGTAATCATGTCCAAAATGTCCAACAAACAGTCCTAAAGTTTTAGCTTTTAGGATTTCAGGACTTAGCCAATTCCAAATTAAAAATGGAGCTGCATGAAAATCAGTCAACTGTATTTCTATTAAATTTGAAATTAAAGTAATTTATACAAAAAAGGATGAAAAAGCTTCAATGAACTACTTTCATTTTAATATGCACTTCTCATAAATTGAATTAGTCTTGTGAGTTTTTAACATAGACCAGGGATTGGAGGCTGGTTGTAGGTCGAGAAATTGAAGCAACTAGGGCAGAAGTGTTACAGCAACAGTGCAGGACAGTGTATTGCCTTTAAACTCTGCAGACCATAGGCTGGAGTTGAATCAGAATCATCCTGAATATGGCAGTACCAAAACAGTATTATGCACATGTAGAGTGACCCATTTTATTCCTGACCAGAACCACTCACTGTAACACGTCAAATATCCAATTATATCCCATGTATTGTTGATATTTCACTCTGCTTTGCTAGGCAACAGTGTTCTGCTAATACAATTCTAAAGCAATGATTACACAATTAGACAATTGGAAAATCTATATCCTGTGGTGGGCGTAAAAAAACCCCACTTAAATTGTCAAAAGCTTGTCAAAGGGAAAAGTTAGCCATTTCTGCCTTGTGGTCATGAACACTGTCGTTACGGATCCAGCAACAAAACCAGAGTCCGAGTTTCCCGGGACCCTCCAGCTGGCCAGAAACCAACAGTAATAACACTGATCACTTTGTTAACAATCTGACAATCACTGGGGAACCGCTCGCATTGCGAGCGAAGCTATGTGATGGAACGTACTTGTCCATGCAGTCGTATTTGATAGCCTTATTTACATGCTCCTTAGCATCCAGGAGATATGTAACACCCCAGTGCATCTGATACACTAAACATCTGTGTAAAGCAGTTCAGGCTCATTTGCTGAATGCGTTTTAGAGTAGGCAGTGCTAACCACGTATAGAAAACTGAGGGACCAAATAATATCATCATTATTGCTGCTTGTATTTTTCTCATCGTATTACCTCCAGAGGAGCTCTGGACAAATAGCAGGTGATTTTTATGGATGCAGAGATCGGGAAAGGAAAATAACCCGCCCACTGAAGCAGGCAGTATCCAGCATTAACTCATTGTCTCACAGTCCGGACACTTTTACACTGGCAAAAACAGAATCCAACGCAACCCTGGGAATATCACAAATTGCGCAATTTTTAATCCGTACCATACACAATATGTAGCAATTAATGTCAGAGCAAATAATGCTCCCTTGGCCAAAGAACACTGAATTGTTCACAGAAATGCTAGAAGGGCATTCCAGACACAATGCCATTCATCAGGAAGGGAACATTCACAGACATTTTTGAGAGAATAATTTAGGCCATAAGCCTGATACTTATTTATCAAACCACTTCAGACAAAAACACTATTGGTGATGAAAACCCCATCTGGTAAAATAAAGAAAACTTCCCTAGATGGGGACATTGAAATCTTTTTAAATGTAACATTTTCACTCTCTATATAAATCATCATATAGGCCTACACTTTTAGTTCAGAATCAAACTGTACGCACTTCACAAAAGTGAAGCTTTCATTAGAAAGCCCTGGTTGTCAAAAATAATTGCACATACACAGAGAAAATCTAATCCTAGCCCTTGAGTCATGAAAACATGAGGGCCAAATCATAGGGATTAAGGCATCCCCCCTAAACATTATCTGAAATATGTGCCAATAAACATTGAATTTCCAAACTACTTTGTCAGTTTTACTTTAATAAGCAATATTTATACAGCAATACAAAAAGAGAGATGACAAGCCCAACTGGAACTGCTCAAATGTATAGAGAATATAGATACAAAGCCTACCCCCAAGGGGAAAAAGTCAGCAGGCAACTGCCACAGGACCAGTAGTGCTGAAACAGCTGAACCTCAATGTCACAGTAGCATGAGAATGGCATAGCACAGGGCCTTCTCAGGTCATACAACCCACTGCACCCTGAATGAATGTTCACTCCTAAAGCTTGTACTCAAAATCCAATCATCTATGGCCTCCACATCTGTCATTCGTAGCTGGACTGAGTAACCCATTTCCGAAATGTTACACCATCAGGCTATCGGGCAGCACAACAAGCACTGACCTTGCGGCTCCGTGGGGAACTACAAATGTAATCCCAGAGAACTCAGAATTTATACTCTGACTTACGAGCTATTCCTAGCTTCTGCTGTAGACAATTTTAAATTCAAACACAGATTTTATGAAGTTTACCGCAGATTATGCAGAACAAATTGAAAAGCTACATTGCTCTCTAGACGTGTTCCATTCAAGGAGTGCACAGTAATAAGCCAAGAATGAAAGGCAATAATACAATGCGATAACTGCGATTTTTTATTATAAAAACTAAAAACTTGCCATTGCATCATAAGCAAATGGCTGGCACCAATGTCTTGCAAAGTATAAACCGAAATGTCAATTGATTAACAAAGCAAAGGTAGAAATGACTAGGTGGACATGTTGGCTTTTTTAAATGGAACATAACCCATAATTATGGCCTGGAGTTAATCTGCAGCACGTGACCATCCGGGCTGTCGAGCTGAACTGAAGGTGTTATCCTCCAGGTGTCCCTGTAGGCTCTCCCGAGTTCTGCAATCACTTAGTAATGAGCACAGACACACAAGTAATTATTCAATTGGGGTAGCAATTATGAGGTGTTGATCAATGCAAAACAATAAAATGATGTTGTTCCAGGAAATGATTAGAGGTGAAAGTGAAATACAGATATGAGTATCCAAGGTAAAATAATGTCCTACTCATAAAAAACTGCATAACGATGGATTCTATTTATTTTGCACATCTTCAAATGTGCCTTTTGACCACAAGACAAAGACTACAATCAACCTGCACCTGACACAAAAAACAGTGTGAGATGGACAGAAGCAAGAGGGACATGGCTGTCAAAAGGGAAGAGAGTGGCAAAAGGCCAATGATTTCATTCATGATTTAACGGAGGCATTGGTCAGTGCAGATATTCCTCTTGGAAAAGTGACTCACTCAAAATGACATGCAGTTTTACAAGCATGTGGCGATTGGGGAAAGGCATTGTTCAAACAAGAAAATATGGTTTACAGAACATCTGAGAGACCGATTGACTTGGAAAGGCTTTTCTCTACTGATAGGACTGCCTTCTGAGCCAAGCAAAGGCAGATGGGGAACTCTGTATTCTTTTGTAGAGTACCATTCACAGTACACTGAGTTTTATTTAAGGCGAGCGGATAGAGGTGGACATCAGACCCTGCTCCATTGAGCCGATATCAACAGCTTGAAAAAACGTCTCTCTCCGGCTGTGCAACGCCATGAGAGATGACTGACCTCATGTGACTGGCACAGAAGGTCAGGGCACAGACAGAATGATAAACAGCAACATGCTTTAAAACATAGCAACAGAAAAGCTTATTTCAGTGTCCTTCGGGGACAGTGCCGCACTCTCCAACGCACTGGATGGGGATTGACATTAGATTGGGAAAATGGACATAAACTTTGTGCTGTCATTCTTCTCACATGACCAATAAAGTGGGAATTGATGATTAACTGAGATGACTGCCGCAATTAATTTGATCATTGTTGGACTCCTGGCTTCACAGAGTGGCTGACTGAAATACATACACGACTACCTTTCAAATGAATTATAGGCTATGCATTATTGTGGTTGTGAATAGCCTATATTCAAAAAGGCAAGTGCAGCAACCATGACAAACAATGATATTACGTAGGATATCCTACAATGTCTCTGTAATTATATCAATCCTGCTTAATTTATGACTACATTAGCTGACCATAATGAAAATCGTGACAACTGAAAGGCCTTGGCACTGAAAATAACGATTCCCTTAATTACACATTGTGTCTTATTTGGACGTCACCCACCAATGGGTAGGAACAAAGTGGGTTACTCTAAAAATACACTTTGTAGCCTCAAGGAACAAAGCAACAAAAAAAATTATCACAGGATTATCGGTTTGTGACCTGCAGAGAAATTCACCAAAATAGTAACAATTAGCACGCCAGTGGGCGGGCAAATGTACACGTTGTAATTGTTATACAGGTAGGGAAAAAAAAAGAAAAAGAAAAACACTCGCCACGCTGAGTGAACATTAAATAATTGGTGCAAGTCATGGAGAAAGTAGCTATAGCCTAGCTATAGACCCACCCTATGTAGCTATCTAACTTTGATAGTCAGTAGCTTGATAACATAATTCAAAGAAAACGTTTAATCTAGTCAATATTTTAATCAAAAATAGCTAAAGTACTTGTCTGTAATATTTCCACAGTGAGGCTTTAAGGAAAAGCACGTAGCTTGCTATACTAACGTTACTAACTTTAGCTAATTAAAGCTTTATTATTGTCGAATTGGCTAGATAGCTAATAAAGCAAAGACAAATAACTACTATACAAAGGCTCATTTATAATTACACGGAGAACGGTACCCACACGGGTTGCTGGATTGCTAGCTAACATTTAATAATCGCTAACAAGCAAGACATCTGTGCCAATACGCCAAATTGTAGCATGCCAATGCAACATTTGAAAATGAATTAGAATGATTATCATTGTTTGCTTGTTTTCGTTATTCAATACAATACGATTCAATACAAACATAACGCTAATCCAAAACTGACCATTTAAAATCGAAAAAACACATCAGAATGACTGGCACCAATTCTAATCCGTCACAATCCCAGGACAGCACAGTTTACCAACGCGTTGGTCGTTTGTGTTGTGCGCGGTGCAGAGTGCCTCCAACCCCGCGCCTAGAACATGCCGATCGGTGTTTAACACACAACGAGGGGCAGGCCACAAACACGATAAACACATTACAATACATTTCAAAGATGTGCGACTGCCACCGAGCAACCACTAGACACGTACAGGCACTGCATATGTACCGAAATCTTTAAAGTGACCGCGTTTTCCTTGACAAAGAACGACCCTCTCTCTCTTTCCATAAATGCACAGCGGTGCAAACACCAGGCCCAAGTTAGCTAACGCGAGCTAGTATTAATATCTTACTCGCAGTCTAATATGAAAGTCGGCGTAGGTTAATACGTCTCATTTACTCGTAAGCTAGTTCGACGGCTATGTTACAGCTAAATTACTGGTCGGTAAGAATAAACGTTCCTTGTATTTGATCAAGCTCTCCGCTTCCACGTTAGCTAGCTAACTTACCCCCAATAGGTCGTCCCAGGAAACTGAGCTGTGATTTGGGGCTAGTAGCTAGCTGGCTAGCCAGCCAAGTTTAAACAAAAAGTCACACTAAATTATTTATCCATATGTCTTGTAAGATAATGCATATCTTCCTCATATCATGTTTTACAGACCGACATACACATCAAAATGTATACCTCTCGTGTGTAGAAAAAAACTTCTGAAAATTGTGAACTAATGTTAGCTAACTAGCTAGCAAGCTAACTAACGTTACATGCCCGACAATGTCTTCTGAGGCGACCATGATGAAATGTGTATTTCTGGAGCTAGCAACCTGGCTAATCCAAACGAAATACTTGCTAAATTTGGGATTAAAGTATTCCGTTTACAATTTCATGCCTTTCGAACATATCACATCAAGAGTTTAAGACTGGCTGGCGTTATGATTAAAATATTCCTGGCTCTCCCAGACAAAGGGCTTTTCGCCAAGGCAAAGCGTGCAGTCAACACATAGCTAACTTCGCTAGCTTGCTAACTAGCTAACTGACTGCCTCTCGTCTTAAAAGGGAGAAAAAATCTTACAACTTACCCCACTTGCAGACCCCGATCCAACGAATATTTAAGTACACTCCATAGATCCAGATAGTAAGGGTAAAACGAATAGAAGGGCCCGAGTTTTGTCAAAATAAACACAATCAATCAGTGTACTCCCAAGAAATCCAACAGCAAGGGAAAGGCCAATTCAGTAGACTGCAGCCTTCACACGTTGAGATCCCGTTCAAAATAGGAAAATACCGGCTAAAATGGGCATTTTGGGGGGTTCAATTTCAAGCCCGTTTCAAAGTAAAGCACGTCTCCTCGGCCTCCCGGGTAGTAAAATCCAGTATATTCAGGCAGTTTCCACCCCAGTTAAAATCCTTGACTCCGTTTTGCTGTTGCTATCTCTAATATATCTTGATGGCTGTTTGTATCTCTCAATGCTGGGAGATTGATACAATGTAACCAACAAGCAGAACGAGCTACTCGAAAGCCCAGGCAAATATTCCAGTCGGATTGAACCGGCGCCAGAAGATTTAGCACAGTACAAAGAACCGGAACTGGAGTCCTCTGAAGGATTTGGATTTATTTATTTATTTATTTTATTTTTTTTACAAAATCTAACGACTCAATATCCTAAGTAGAATTACTGCCATTATTGACTTTTACTTAGATACTGATACAATGAAAAGCGCGCCACGCGTGTAACACTAATCTAGTATTAACTCACACACGGAGCTACTTCAGATTATTTAAAAACAAACCTCATTAGCGCCTCATAGAGCAAGTGTGTTGTTGTCAGGATAAATCTTGCAAAATTATGCGGGGATATTTTACAAACTGCTAGCTAAAAATATATAGCTAAGCACACTACAGTCTTTAATTGATCAAATACAGCCTATTTAAATGTAACGTTATGATAACTGATCACAATAATGTATAGGCTATAACTGAATAGATTTTCATATTTATATGTTTATTATAATGGGCTGAATCAATGCACTTTATAGTAAACATTACAATTTTTTTTATTACAAATAAATTCGGCTAATGGATGGGTTTGGCCTATAAATTAACGGCAATGATGATGATGACGCAAAGTAATCAAAGCCCATCTTGCACAATAGTAGTTAATAGTTCATTTAAGTTTAAAAATCAAAATACAAATACGTTTAAACAAAATAATGACTAGCCTACTACACCAACTTGAATAACGTTTTGACATGTGCTTTTTTGACCACTATAGCTAAGTAGACATATTATGTGCTTAGATTAAAAAGTTAAATAGCCTAGAAAGTTCGCAGCCACCACGTTTACATGGATCATTTTTATTTGAATGGTCTGAATCCAAACAGGTCACTATTGTATCATCATTAAAGCATAAAATGGTATAAAGACTTACCACGGTTTCTTGAGTTTCGTTGAAGATTTTTTTTAAAAGTTAGTCGAACGCAAAATAAAATATCAGCCTACAACGTTCCACTGCAACCGTTGAATCTGATAGTCTATGGCTAACTCTGCAATACAATTCGGCCTATTCGAGTTGAAGTGGTTGCCACCCACAAATAGCAAAATATCTCTAACGAAGATAATAATCGGTAGCAAATCCAATATCATATAATGTTACTGTTGCCTTCTGTATGCGATACGTTATTATCAACACTATCTAAAATAGTCGTAAACATGTCCGGTTAACGCTCCGTTACATTGGTAGCTACATTTTACAGTTACTGAGTGTGTTTTGAATTTCAACAATGTACTGCAAAATTCTATTCAAGATAATCTGTTAAATAAGCGTAGAGTCTTAAAACATCATCAATATATCGGAATTTATTTTCGATGAAAACTTAGCTAAATAGCTAAATTTCCCTTCAGTTAACTGAGGAAGACAAACATTTGCAGTCATTTCTATCTTTGGTATTGCTTATTGTGGTGTAAATGACGCATCATGGTCATTGGTTTAAAGACACATGAAAGGTCAATCAATAATTTTTACAATGTTTCATTTTGGCTCCTAACAATGTCTATTTCCAGGAAGAAAACAATTTTATCTTTTAGTTTGTTCACTTATGGTATGGTATACCAACAAGAATTTAGCAATAAACATAAAATATATATAGTATTGCCTTACTATAAAAACCCATATGGACAATCTCACACAATAAGGAGCACTATTATCCCACTGCACAAAATGGCTAGAAAGATTTACACCATGAAGTAGACTACTTACTGTCAAGTGAACTGATTTCCTATATTTTAGAGATTAGGCACAGGTTTTAACAAGCCATATGGCAACACAGTTTGAGATGATGCATTCACACATTAATTTAGCTGTTGAGCTCCGAGATAGAGAGGACTGCACAAAGACCTCTGTGTACAGGAGGCAAAAGGACAGGGGCAAACGAGGCAATGGAAATTATTCTGTTTTATTTTCAGCAGATGGATGGAGGGGAATGTAATGGAGGCATGACAGATGACTGAGGATAGGTGCCAGAACAATTTGTGCAAAATACTGCACGGGGGTGATTTTCACTTGTCAATCACCTTGTGTTGTGCTTAGGTGTATAACAAGGGATATATTGCAAAGGTGCTCATTGGATTCATGCTTAATTTTTTATGAGTAAAATCATAAAATGTGTGTTGCTTAATTTTTGCACATAATTAATCTGATATATAGCTTGTATTTCCCCAATATATTTTTACAGCTGAATATTTATAAGGGAAGGAATTACACACCTGGAATCAGAAATGTCTTGCGTGTGAATTATATGCACCAGTTTACTTAAATTCCATGCTTCCAGACTCCTACCAACCCGCAGTCCTATCTATTGTTAAACAGATAGCACATACATACACTATATGATCTGTGAAAAATATATTCCCTGTTAGTTTTTCATTCGGGTTTGATCATGGCCCTGAATTCTGAGCACAGAGTGGCAGCGTATTAGTTTGTCATGTCCTGCCACAAGCTGTTTTCTCGATTGTTCTTGCAGAAAGGTCTTTGTTCATTAACACATGTTACTAACCAAAAAATTATTGATAAAAATTTTGAACTTTGTGTTCCCATAGAGCAGTGGAAAAAAGACCACAGGGTGTGAAACAACTTAGCAAAAGATTGTATGAGTATTTGATGTCCTCTGCTTAAGGGCTTTTGCTGTCTGTGGGCTATCCAGATGGATGTGTCCATAAATAATTACAAACCTGAATATGTGCTGGTAATACTGATAATGTTACCTTGTGGATTATTGTATTCAAGCAATTAAAGTAATGGAGGCATTGTATCCCAAGTAGGAGTGAAATGCATGACATGTTACATTCGAGAAACAAGGATTCATCATCAAAGGAAATGTATCAACTTGCTTTAGAAATGTTGAATCCACAGGATGAAGGTCAATAACAAAACATCTCCATCAATGTTGTCATCATTTATTTGTCTTTTATGTTTATTTTTTACACTGCCAACTGTAAGTACATACACTATTACAATTATTAACAAGATTAGAAATAGTCTTTCATTATTCACAGCTTGAGTAAGCTTTTTTAATTGATTTCAATTGAATTTATTTTCAATATTTGACACATTTCAACATAATACTAAGTGCATTTAACAACAAAACAATGAACTGAGCTAAAGAAAAAGGTGATTAATTAGTACACGAGGGTGCTGAAGACATTGCTCACATGGGGGGGAAATGCATGGTGGATGATTTTTGTATCACTAAATCATTACTTGCCATCTATCTATGGCTGTGATATTGACAGCGTAGGCACAAATAAGGTCAATCAGATCCTGGGCACTGAGGGCAGGTCATGCATCCTTATGGGTCTGCCTGCTGCTAACTTTGTGTGTGTGTGTGTGTGTGAGGGATTTCTCTGGTAACTATAGCCCATGCCTAATCCATCACATTCAACCCAAAGCTACCGAGAAATAATGCACAGGAAGAATGTTCCATCACCATTCTGAAAATAATATCAAACATTTAAATTTATATTTCCGCCTTTGACTAAACTGAGATTTTATGTAAAATATCATGCATGTATCAGACTAAACTAGTTTATTGCATCCTGTTCTTTTCACATGCTAAATGTTTCCCTTCTTAAGCATAGCCCTACTTCAAATTCAAATGACCTATTCCTTATCAAGCCAGAGATCACTTCTGGTTACCATTTTTCTGACATCAAAAAATAAAAGTGACAGGGCTATGAAATCATTCATCATAACCGCAATTTCCTACCTAAACTACCCGAGATAGCTGATTAAATGAACAGGGTCTAAATTAAAAGCCTCATTTTCTACTAATGATGATTTTGTATCGAGGGAGTGAGAAAAAGAGTGAACTGTGTGAGAGCAATTAATACAAACTATTTATCATTTTCACCTTTCACTTCACACCTACCTGTTCTCTGCTGCTTTAAGCATTGCTTGGTATTCAACATTGTTCTTGAAATAATCATGAAGTTAGCATGGTGTTACAATGCTTCACATCACTGCTATATTTTAGGAATGTTTGTAAGTCAAATTTCCTGTTTAGGGACTGTGAAGTGTTGTGTTGTATGCATTATATCTTTCGATAGGTAACTCATCAATGGGTGTGCAGCAAGGATAAATTATTTACAATTTTCCATATAAGTAATATATTTGTATAACTTCCCAACATATAGTATGTGTATCTTTATGTGTGGGTGTGTGTGCTTCTTCAAAATGTACACAGAGGAAAACACACTGACGGTATGTTGGTCAGCCTCTACAGAGAAGACAGACCTGGCTTTGCTCATTCACAGGGCTTTACTGTGGATGTTGTTTTGAGCATTACTCTGCTCTGGGGGGCCCTGTGTCCAGCCCTTTGAACCACACTGGAGTGTGAGGTTGGATTTCCTGCAATTGCTTGGTTTCAGGGCAGGCCTGGTGGTTCTGATTACACGTAACAAGATAATTAGGCTGGCTCCATTAGATGGGAAAAAAGGTGATTGACAAGGGGGTGAGGAGGCGAGGCGGGGTAGGGTAGGGTGGATAACCTTTGAACCGAACTCCTTCACTAAAACACAAGGTGAAGTGAGGACAAATCGGGCTCTTTGTCTGTGAGATGACAAAAACAAAACATAGAGATGAAATCACCGAGCTCCATTGTGTCTACTGTGAACCTGGCTGCAAATGAAAAATGAAACAGGTTCAGTAGTGCATGGTTATTATAAAAATAAGACCAACAACAAACAGCTGAATTGTGAAGCAGTGAGAGCTGGTCCTTTCGACAAGCTGACATGCCATGCTATTTGTCATACAGCAGCAGAGATAACCTCTCATGTTTACCTGCTTCTAGCGGGGTGGCTTTAAGGGATTTCTTCCCTGAGCTGGTTGCCCAGGCAACGAGGATATGGTAATGTTGCCTTTGACATGACAGGAGGAATCATCTCAGTAACACACAGAGACAACAGGCACAGGGAGGCCAGGGAAAACTGAATTAATGGGATCATTTTCACACAGAGAGCGCGGCAGTCAGCCACAGCACTCAGTCTTCACACTGCCTCATGCTGGCTCGCACATTCATCCGCGCAGAAGCAGCTGCCATTTTGAGGCAAGGGAGCGAGCTGGGGCTCGCTTTTTCACTCCTAAATAGCAGACAGCTCAGCGAGGAAAAGGAGAATGCCGCAGATTCCCTCTTTAAGTCAGAGGCGTCAAACTGTGCCGTCTGTCAGGCACACCGGGCGTAACCTAAATTAACAAGCTATGTCAGAAACACGCATTTTCCTTACTTACAACCATAAATCAGCCACGGTGGGTGACAGAGATTTGAGCTTGATTCATATCAGTAATGTCTGCGGAGCGTGAATGTGACATTGTGCCTTGTGGGCGAAATCGAATAAAATAAATCACCAGAAGACTAATTAAAGAAGCAGCTTGCGCGATAATCACCTGTGCTTTTCTGTGATTACATATACATTTTTATTGTTACCTTGCTTTTTAGGGAAAAAAAACAGAGAAAATGTCCCAATTGTGTTTTTATCTCTCCTTTATGTCGACAGTGGCGCTTACTCTGTTAATTAATAGCTAATTCTAACGAACGGCTTTGCGGTGGAAAAAAAAGGAGGAAAGATTAATGAGCGCAGATGAAGGGAAAGCAAATTACTGCTTACACCCGGCCATTTTACCAGTCCGCAAAGCGCTGTGCCAAGCAAGCGTGTTTCATGGAGAAACCAAGCAAGCCACACGGTGCAGATGTTCGCCTTAGCGCAACAGTAGGCAGCCTGATTTGAGCGAAAAACAGGCCGGGATGAATCACAGAAAAAGCATGTGATTTTAAATGAGAAATGGCATGTGTGCAGGTGCAAAGGAAATAAGCTCTGTCACACATATCTAGTGCACACAGGAGAGCGCTTTTGTTGCAAATGAGAGCGAGAGACATCTGACACAACTCTCGCATTGACTCGCGCTCCTGATATGACTGTATATTGCTCTCATCTGGTGTAAATACGGCGAGCACCCCCCACTGTAAACATTCACCTCACACGGTCTGACAAGACCATAACAAATCAGCAGTATTTTACATGGAGGCCATGCCGTGAGGAGTTAAGTGTGCTGGTAACTGTAAAGTAAGCCATCCCAGTCCACATACATCATACTTTAAGTAATCCCTCGTAATAAATGTCCTCAGAAACCTGCAGGGAAGCCCACTTAGGCGATTAGACGCAGGATTCGCTCCGTGGCCCTGCCGTTTCACAAGTCCCAGCCACTCACAGGTGTGTTTCGGGCCCTCTCAGCCCACGGGAGGAAAAGCGGGTGACGTCACTCCATTGATTTATTCATCTGACCTTCTTATTCTCCGTGAGGAAGAGGAGCCCGCGAGCGAAGGCCGGGCATCCGCTCCCCCTCGCCGGAGAGCCGACGGGAAGGCCCAGTGTAAACAGCGCTGACCCGCCCCCGCTGCCTGCGGGCCCCGCGGCGCGGACGCTTCCTGCTCCGTGTTTGGAGAGCCTGGCCCCTCGCCCCGCCGCCCGCGGCCGGGGGGCACATGACAGGCAGGCTCCCCCTCGCCTGATGAAGTGTAGCAGCTCTGCGGGCCCGTCTTTCCCTGCCAGCTGGGTGCAGTCACAGCTCCGCAGCACAAACTCACACGCCGCTCACTGTCAGCCCCCGCCCGCACAGAGAGGACACCTGAGGTATGTCGGCACAGGTGGAAAACGGTTTGTATCTTCACTGTTCTGAGTGGTTTTTTTCAGCAGGGGAAAGATTTGACAGCTGGTTGACCAGTTCAGACCAGCTCCATACCCAACACGGTTTGACCAGCTCAAGCTATGTTTTGAGGCAGTTGGTAGCTGGCAATTTCAAGCTGGTCATAGTTGAATTTTACACCAGAGCGGATTTGCACTTGCACCTGTGGACCTAATCTTCTGTCAAACACAGGCCTAGTTAAATGCAGACAAATGTAATTATTAGCTGCTACAGTTTACCATGGATGACAAAAGGTCAAAGCGGTCAGTCTCTTGAATGGTTGTTGGTACTCGGAACATAACAAACTAAGAATACGAGTTTAAATTATATTTATGTTGGCCTTTGAACTCAATTCAAGACCATAGTTGATGCACAGTAATAAGCCCCTTTACACACACACGCTCACACATTTACATGAGATGCAAATCAGGTAGCGCGGTAGTATCTTTCCACAGAGTGAGGGAACGTGAGAACAGAAGGCACTGTGTGTTAATTTGGAGGTGTGAGAGAGCTCTACCTCTGAACGCGGCGGAGTGACACTCCTTGTCCCAGTTTCCCCGGGAACTTGTGCGAAGCTCTCTCCAGCTGTGCCACCACATTCTTCACGTAGACTGAGCCTGTCAAGATTTTCACAGTGAAGCTCCCTGCCTTGGGGGAACCAGACGTTCAAAAGTTCATACGCTTCGCTTCCCCCCCTGAACGCCGCTACGGACCTCATGACTAACCAGAATGGACGACCGGGGAGCCGCGGCGGTGAGCGCATGTAATGAACACAACTCCCGGGCCCCTGCTCCGATATGCATCTTCGCAATGTGTCTCGCGCCTCTCTCGGGCATCCAGAATGGGGAAGCGTTGGCGAGGTCCAGGGACACAATCGGTAAAAGATGTATGTAAGATGTATGACATGTATGTACAACCCAGCAGGGATTTTAATAGGCAGATGACAGTCCTCCGTTTGTGTCAATCTGGAACAAGTGTGATAAAAGAAGAAGAAACAGACGTTTTATTATTTCACGCAATCAAACAGCTTCGCTTTTTCAAATTTGATTTATTTATGATTAAGGTATGGTTAGGGACAGCAATAGATTAAAGCTACAAATTGTTCTGTAGAAAAAAAGAGTAGCGGTTGTTCTTTTTCTGGTGGGGGAGGGGAATATATTTTCTTAACAAACCAGCACTTAAGGCCCACATCCCTGAGGACTGCGATAGGAAATGAAAATGCCTTTTGGTTTTTTTCCGTAGGTCTAATCTCTGCACATGAGACATTTCCCACTGCACAGCTTGGCTGACATTTTGACCGCAGGCATTGTAGTGAAAACCAGGCCTGCCCAGTGTTGGAGAAAGGACAAGGCCTTTCTCTGTAGTGTGTGATGGAGGGGGGAAGGGGGGGGTAAATGCTGTTGGAGGAGCCCTTTTACCCTCTTACCCTGGCACTCAACAAAAGGCTCTTTTAACGCTGCGGGAGTGAAAACAGACGCAGGCCGCAGAGCGCTGACCGCGGCGCTGACGTTTACGACCGCACTGGATGGATGAGTCAGAGAGTGCCCCTGTGGTTGCCCATTCTCAAGCCCCCAGCAGCAAACCCCTCTCTCAGCTGTACACTGCAATGACAGTTAAAGGGGTGGGGGTGGGGTCGTGCACCCGGCCCTCCCCATGCAAGCATGCTCACTCGCACACTTTCCTCGTGGAGGCTACTTAAAGCACACCGCTGCTGTGGAGCATTCTGCTCCAGCTCTTAGATGGTTGCAGGACTTAACCCTCATAAAAATATATATATTATGTATTTAGGCAGTGCTCCAAGGTACCACAAAATCTAAGCCAGAAATACAGATTTTCTTCAGGTGCATGATATGAAATAAAAAATAAGCAATGGTGTTTGGAGTTACTCTTATTTTTATTTATTGTACAATTTAAAGAAATTATCATTCATTCGTTCATCATTCATTCATTATCCTAACCCGCTTATCCTGAACAGGGTCGCAGGGGGGCTGGAGCCTATCCCAGCATACATTGGGCGAAAGGCAGGAATACACCCTGGACAGGTCGCCAGTCCATTGCAGGGCACACACGAACCCACCATTTTAATATACTTGGTGTATTTTGATGCACAGGGAAATATGCTTGTCCGTACCGCTGTTAGAAGGGGGTGAGCCGTTTCACAGAGTGCGCTCTTTCCCCCTGGGTGGGCTGGACGAGAGAGGCTTTTTCCACAGGCCAAGCACGTCACATCAAGCTGTCATGTCCAAGCTCCCACCCTGCCAAAATCTTCTGTGTTGAATCGTGAAAACTGGCACGCCTGACGCTGTGTACCGCTCAACCCTCCATGTGGAGTAAATAGAAGCAGAACACGCGACAGTGCTGCCATTAAGCGTCCGTTTCACAGAGTTCTTGCTTTTACTCAACACTGGATCTGCCGAAAATGACAATTGGATATACGGAAAGGCTAAATATGCCATCAACTGTAGTCCAATACTGAAGAGCATCTAATTACAAGTCCTCTAGATAGAGGAAGCAGCTATGAACCAATTTTACAAATTAAGCCAACTGTCATGGATGCTTTGTGTTCCTCTGGCAGATTCAGAGGGACACATGAAGATTGTGAGAACTGCAGAGGTCCATAAAATGTTCTAGGATATCAACTTGTCAAACATTAGGTTTGAGTAGGACTGTGTCACGGCTTCCAAGCAAAAGTCCATCCACGCCAAACGTTTAACGTCAGTCGCAAGTGACGCTAATCATTGTGTGGCCAAGACTTTGATTGGCACGGCCGGGGGGGTTTGATCCTTGAGTTCTGAATGAACGTCTAATCAAGCAGGATAGAAATCACCGAGCGACTTGAAAGAAGTCAGGCCATCCGAGCTGACGGCACAGCAGGCCCATTGTTCCAGGGTGACAGTAGCGGTGTTGTGGAAGACACCATTGACGACAAGTGGACAGGACTTTCTGGAACAAAAAGCCCAGCTCGAATGGCCCCACGGCGTCAGGCATTAGGTGTGCACATTAGCATTAGCACATTAGCATTCCTCTCCATTCAGAGGGCTGGCTGACTCACAGCGGGCGGGGGGAGGGGAACATACCTGGAGGGCTACTGTTGGCAGAGCACAGGAAGGCCCGCTGATTCCTTCCCACCCAAGTGTTGATTGTCATTGAGGAGCACAGAGGTCGCACTAATTCTCCGCTTTCACATTCAAACAGCCACAATGCACCTTTATCCTCCCAAACTGTGGCTGAATAACTAGAGCGCCCTATATGGCCTTGGGTGTTTATTTAGCAGAGAAATATGGTGGCACTTTGCCTAAATAAGATACAGATCAAATGTTGCATGATGTGGCAAGTTTTTTGTTTTTTTTTGGAGGGGGGGGGCAACAGCAATTGCTGTAGCTTCACGCATCAGCTGTCATTAATAATTCAGTAAGGCTGAACTTCAGCAAATTGTTGAACGTGTTCCTCGGAAAGCCCCTTTGTGTGGATGGAAAACAAAAGCTGCTCTCTCACAAGGGGTGGTTTCAAATGGCTGCAAGGGACGAGATCATCAACACAAAACAGCAAAATGTCATTTTATTAGTATCTCTCATATTCATTTATTTATCTTTAAATACACATTAGATCACTGCAACAGCAACTGGCAGTAAAACACATTTACTTATCTCTTGAGTAAAGTAAGGAAAAAAAAGCTAAAAATCCTTAAGCTAAAAATCCTTCCCATACTATGAATCTGATGAATAAAATGAAGAGCTCCATTTTCAGTTATAATCTTTAAATGAACAAATCGACACATTCTCCCTGGCAGTGAGGGCAAGATTGAACAATCCCACACTGGCTTGCGCGCATGTGACCAGAAGGGCACATCTGCAATCAGGGGAATGGCTCAACCGCAGAAGTATTGCGAAACGACATCGCAAAACCCCATCAGAAAACATTCAAAACCATACTGAGGCCGGCAGCTGTGCGAAGCCGGTCGGGTCAGCCTGGGTCTCTGCGTTCTAAATAATGAAATCTGATTTTGTTTTGTGCCATTTTTAAAAAAAGCAGATACGGAGCTGCATTATAGATGCAGTGGAGCTCCGGGAGAAGCAGCAGGGGCAGCGGCATTGTATCTGCTGAAGGAACGGGCCTCCATCAGGAGTCATTATGTTCATTTGGCTCCCTTGTTTATTCCTTTTGCTGGAGAGATGCTTCTGTCCAAAAGAGGCCACTCAATCACACTGGGGCCGGCCTGCCACAAATCTGAGCGGGCTGCTTTTGACAGGCTCCTTTGTGGCTGGAATAATGAAGAGAGAAGAGGAACTAAATAGCTCTTGTGCCCGCTCCTTTCCCCGGTCGAAGCGAAATTCCACATTCTCTCCCCGCCAGCTCATTAAATCCCCAAACCCCCATTCAGTCTGAAGAGGACACGGCGTTTTCTTCTGAGCCCCGTTTTTTTATTTTCAAAACTGTCAAAAAAAACTTTGCTGAAACCGAAGTTTCACAGGGGAGTAAGGGAGACTGCCAGAATGGTGTAAGAAAACAAACAAGCCGAGTGAATTGAGATAATTGAAACGTTGAACCGGAGACAAGAACTCGTTGCACAAGAAAAAAGCCAAGCAGCGGCACTGCGGACCAGTTAAAAGCAAAGCAAATTCTCAACATCTTAGGGGAAGATTTAATGAGGAAGCCTGTCGCCTCTCCCTCCCTCCCTCCCTCCCTCTCTCTCTCCCTCCTTCCATGTACACACCATTCTTGTTAAATTCTCTCAAGTCATTACTTTTGTCAGTCACTGTAATTTAGATCATTATCATATCATAGGACATTCTCTTAATGATGTTAACATCAAGGATAACAAATGAGGCACAAATCTTTGTAACTTGAGCACGCCTCGCCACAGAGAATATAAATGTGCAGGATGCAAACACACTTAGCCCATTAAGCCCCTTGCAGGGGTGTATTTTTCAGACGGCTTTGCCCTTTACTCAATTACAGTCATGTGACGCGGAGAGGGCTTTTGAAAGCCCTTGAAATTTCCGAACGGGAAGCTTCTCCCGAAAAGAGCTCGGACTGATTTTTTTCTGGAAAGGTTCCCGCGAGGGCCATTTTGCCGCGAGGGCGGCGGATCCCGACGGAACAGGCGCGCTCAGCGTGGCGTGGCGCATGCCCCAGCGTGGCTGTCTCATTGTCTCCCTCTCACAGGAGTTCTGAGGAGCCCGCTGTGGGAAGCCGTCGGGCTGCCTCCACCGGTATCAGCCGACTGGGAGCGAGGCGGGAGGGGGGAGGGAGGAGAGATGAAGGCAGGGGGCGAGAGGTGTAGAGATGAGGGCAGGGGGGCGGGAGGGGGAGGGAGGTTTGGAGTTGAGGGCAGGGGGCTGGAGGGGGGAGGGAGGTTTAGAGATGAGAGTGAGGAAAAAGCCCATCAGAGAACACAGTGTGACCTTTTCACATCTCAAGGTCCAGTGATTAGGAAAGCAGAGTGCAGAGGTGCGGAGAGGGGGAGAGGCCTGCTGATTGGGGGAGAGGGCTCTGCGGGGGTGATTGTGCTGGTGCGGTGGTGTAGCCTCAGCCCCGGGAGTGTCTGGGAAGGGTAGTTAGAGTCTGTGAAATTACATTTCCTGCAATCTGACGGGTGACAGTAAGATCTCCCCTTTCCCGGCAACCTGACCTGTACTTCATAATTTGCCCAAGTAACATTATTGATCTCCTCAATGCTATGTTATTATGGAGATTTCAGACCACTGGTCCAACTCTTCTTTGTTTACATTTATTTTTATCCAGAAGGATACATTTCCCCCCCTTTCCACCTTCTCCCCAACAGACGGCTTATAGGTAGCATACATGTCAATGACAAGGAAGGATAATAAAATATACAATTACAGAAAACATTTTTGCAAGAACGATAATAAAAAAACAGACAAAAAAAATTGTTTAACAAAAACATATAATTAGCATATTCATCATAGCTATCATATCATAGCTATATCATACCATACCAAAGTCATTTGTGGGCCAGTTTCATAGAGACAGATTAAGCCTAGTCCTGGACTAAATTCAATTTTCAATAGAGATTCTCAATACAAAACTCAATTTAGTCCAGGACTAAGCGTAATCAATGCCTGTGAAATTGGTATAGGATATATGCTACAGCCAGAGGCTAATACATAAGATTAATAGGCCTTCAAATGTTACAGGATACTTTAACATTGTCTTTCTAATTAGCAGACGGATGACTGAAGGCAGAAAGCAGGGGTAATGTGGCTGCCACATTTTGTTATAGCTCAGTTTTCAGGTCAAACATTCAGTTTATTAAAAAAAGAGCCCCACATAAAATGTACTTGATGAACCTCTTATCGCATACTTCATACATATTTTTCTATTTTTAATAAAAGCATCAAATCACTGAACCCAAGTGATTCTGTTGGTGGGCGAGGTGATTCCCAGTCTAAAAGGATTCTCCTTCCAGCAAAAAAGAAGCAAAGGCAGCTATATCCTCTTGCCTATTTCTCACCAAAAACAGTGATCAGAGTTGACCAATAGGAATTCAACTGGGGGCCAAAACATGAGTAAAGACAGCAAAAGTGCTCACATCACATCTTTGAAGGCCTTGGTACGGCTCTGTTTAAAAACGATTGGCGTACAAGAAATATGGGAGGACGTGTTTGAAATGTCAAGCCTGTGTTAACAATTTGTTGTAGATATATCATTTGAAATAGCTTAGGCACAATCCATGGTACTTCAAATGTGTTTCTCCCCCGTGTATGAATGTGAACATAGACACAGGTAACTGGCTGGTTACGCAAGATTTGCAAGCTAGTAGCAAACTAGTTTATTCCAGCTATCTTTTGTTGTAAATATTGAACCTTGATGTTTGCTGCTTGTCAGCTACACAAGCCAGCCAGGACAATTGTACGACATGAATTGGTGCCTTCACTTGGAGCCCCACTTACACAAGGTCATGCTGACCATCAATGCTCGTGAAGTTCCTCCTTGGAGGTTGGATGGACTTATCTCACACTTGTGTCAACCTGGTCAGGTGCAAAGCACTGTAGATTATTAGCCTAGCAAGTCAAGCTATGCTGCTGAAGACAAAGCCTGTCATTAGCAACTGGACTGTAGCTGCAACACAGTAGCCTAAAGCTCTCCTGTTAGCCAGCAGAGCCTCAAATGTAATCTATTTCATTCATTTATTTGTTAGTAGGTGGAAATTGCCACAGGCTTATACAAGCAGCTATTGGCCTGAGAAAATACCACACGCACATACACACACACACACACGCACACACATGCACACAGAACCTTGTTCACCAGTGGATGACATGAGTAATAGACCTGTTGATAAAAGCTTTTCCTGGGTTCTGACACTGCCTGGCAAAATAAATTCAAGATGTGTCCCACAGATCCTGTTCCTTGAGCCATTACATGCAGAAGTCTGATTGCTTTTCTGAAATGTGTGTGCGTGTGTGTGTTTGCTCATTTAATTTCTATCCAGCACCCCACTTCAGGCTAAATTTCAGGAGATGCCTCTATCAAATTCTTGCATTTTCCATGATTGCTGGTAAGGAGGTTTACTTAATGTAGCAGTGTGCCCCTTCAACAGAGCTCAAATGATTGAGACATGAAAAGGTACTTTGAGTTCTTGCTTGTGGTCAAACATTTGCTCTGTTATCCTACAGTACGGTGTTCGAGGTGCCAGGAAATAAAGCCCTCCAAATCTCCCAGGCGACAACATTCAGTTCGGCGTTGCTATGGAGTGAGAGAATGAAATGTATGAAAAGCCTGTTTGGAATGCCCTTCCCCCTTGAAGATTCTGTTTTTGCGTTTCTAGTAAAAAAAAAAAAAGTGTTCAGAGTCTGGAGTGTGTGTGAAGAAACTTGAGGCAAATGTGGTCGACATTCCTCAGTTTTTCCATTACACCACCCCCGTTCAGAGCCTCATAGAGGCACACAGCACAGTATATACAACCATTAACCATTTACAGCTCTTTTCTGCCTTTAAATAATTTACCCAAAAGCCCATCTGGATCTTAGTCAAAGGGAAAATATTGTTTGGATTCTCAGCACCTAATCTAAATGGGTTTCCTGGTTGTCAAAAAAAATACAAAGAGGCTCAAATTTAAAGGCACCTCTAATGTACGTTAATCTGATCTCTTTAAAGCGCTGGAGGCCAAATTCACAGGGACCCGCCCTCGACCTGACTGAAAGAGAACGGTTACTGGAGGAGAGTGATCAAAGTTGAGCTTTGCAAGTGACTGGCAACAGTGGGCTTGTGAGAAGGAGAGAGTGGAATGTGTGAGAGGGAGGAGCTATGCGGGTGTGTGTGAACAGACACTTAGCGCTGAAACTGTTTGTTTAAGAAGGAAACTCAACCTGGGACTCTGAGGGTATTCTTTGGTCACGGCTTCATGCTTATTTTTGGAATCATACACAAGCTGCAATGGATATTTTCATCCGCCGTGCTGGGGAAACCGTTCTTCAAGTTGACAAAAACTTGGACCAGCCTTTCCTTGAACTAAAAATATTCAAAAAAGAATTGTGTTTAAAAGAAAGTACGCGGAAGGAACTATTTTAGATCTCTAGAGCTCTAAAAGCTTTTTGAGGATGTCAACTGACATTTCCACAGTGCTCTGTTGACATCAGCCCCAGTAGTTTCAAACACAGGCACATACATTATCAGCCCAGAATGGGAGTTAAGACCAGGTGAAAAGAACACCCTTCCAACCACCAACATTTTCTGCCACCTACACCCCCACCCCCCTTGCCCCCCCGTGAACTGCCACCTTGGCTCCTCTTCCAAGCTAACCTCCAGACCTTCAGGCCCCCCCATCACTCACACCCCAATTAACCATGAAAGGTGTGGACATGTTATCTGCCTGTCAGGCACAAAGGACTGCCAGGCATCCCAGCCCCAGAATACAAAAGCCCCCTAATCTGCGCCGGCGCTTGGGTCAGATGTCTCCAGGCTAGTCGGCAGTCATTCCACCGAGCTGCACCCCCCTCCCCCCCCCGGGCCCCACAGCTCTCCGCTCCTCTTTATAGCGGCGGACAATGCCGGCTGGGGGGCGGGGGGGCTGCCTCGATGGCCAGCTCCACTTTTATCCGCCCGGACTGGGGAGACTGGATCATTAACCGGGGGAATACGAGACTCTGGCCTGAATTAGCATAGCTATTCTCCCTTCCTCTCTCCAGTGTTCCACTTCCAAACCCTTCAGGCACCCCTCTCGGGAAGGGAAGCGCCCCGCTATATATCCGGCACATACATGGTTTACACCGGTGCCACATCGCTAACCCCCCTCCCTGGGCGACTCGCCCGCGCTCCCCCGCTATCGGAACAACGGGCGTTGACCAAAGGCAGGTTGGCAAGTTTCCCCGCTCTTCTGTCCGAGGCAGATACAGGGAAGAACGTGCAGTGAGTCGGAGGCGGTAGCGCTTGTCAGTTGTGTTTGTTATCTGCCTGATCACATTAAGGCAGGACTCAGGGGCCTGGGCTGTGGAGATGTAAGCAGGGCTTTCAGAAACACTCAGCGCTCACCGCTTTCAGGACTGCAAGACAAAACAGTCTGTGGCCGAGGAGATTTCATGCTGCCAGGCCAGACAGAATAACACCGTTTATTTTGTCACTCCAGAAGGCACAACCTCCATAATAGGGAGAGAGAGAGAGAGGGGGAAAAAAAGCTCCTTCTGTGCTTTCGGTTACTTCAAATGGCCGCCTAAGTGGAAACTGTAGACGTGCTTAATTCATGCTCATTAAGTGCTCGTTCTGCAGGACAGCGGATCGACACCGCTCCCCGACCGCAGGATGGGAGCCTCATCTTTCACGGACGCCAGACTCTGCAGTCAGCTGCGGTTCACACACTAATCCAACAGAGCTCCGTCGTTTTGTGGCAGTCAGACAGATCGCTGTTAATTGACCTGCTGAGTCAAAACAGACAAAAGACAACAAATTATGGTAGGTTTTTTTTTTTGGGGGGTGGGGGGGGTGGGGGTAGCAAAACAAACCAAGGCCAGTGGAAGACTGACAGCGAGCTGTCCCTGGGGTGAGATGATCTTTCGTAACGCAGATAAGTGGCGATCGGCTGAACGCCGGCGTGAAACCCGCGTGCGATGCGATCGTCCTGGCGGAAGGCTGATCGCTCCTCTGGAAGCTGCTGAGCCGGAGGATTTGGGATTCGGCCGACGCGGCAAAGCCGGGACGGCAGGAGCGGCCGCCATCGATCGCGGCCGGACTCGGGGCTGCTGTCTGCGCACTTTATTACCCACAGGGCCGCTGGAGGGCTCGGCTCAATACCCAGCTCAGACCGCCCTGAGCAGGCCACCGCCCAGGCCACCGCCCAGGCCACCGCCGCCCCGCACAGGGCTCCCCCAACGCTGCGGGACGTTCCTCGAGCACATCCACCACCCGACCCCAGCAAACAAACAAGCCAATCTTCCTCTGTGGTTCTACTGCATTTAGACCTCCACTCTCAGCCAGGTCAGAGTCCAGTGAGCTTTAATGGAAGGGTGATCAACGGTAGCTCTAGGTCTCCGATAAAAAGAAAAACTTCTGTTTCCCCTCCTCTCTGAACTACAAATGCTCCTTTTTACTTTGGCAGCCCTAAACATCTTTTTTGTGTTGTTAGATGAAACCAAACCCCTTCCATCAATGCTGGCAGCTAAATGGATTATCTGCAGAACAAGTGTAATTCGAGCACACAAAAAAAAAGCTGATACCAAAGAGAAAACACAATGTTATTTTGACAACATAATCAAAGTTAAAACCAAACCAGATGCAATAACTACCCAATTAAGCCCTCAGCTTGGTTTTTATTAGGTGTGGTTTTTTTAATATGCATTCACTTGTTTCATCTTGATACGCTGTTTTCATTTTGGCGAGCATACCTATTTTGTCTGTATTCCAGCACAGGAAGAAGCACAACTGTCTTTTTTAAACGTATTATTACTCCCCACATGATGTCATACATTTATTTTGTGTATGTTGGCAGGAGTGCAAATTGCTCTCACTCAAAAAGTGACAAGGGTGGGGAGAAGGGAAGAAGTAATGAGAGAATGGTGTTTTTAAAATGGGCTACAAGCTCCAGGCTTCATTCAATTCAAGTTATTGAATTTATTTAATAACTGGAGACCTAGAAAATCACATAGACCGGATAATATACTGTAGGTCAGTATAAAGTGTTTTTATGGAAACAAGGAAAGAAAACACACAGACAGATGTCCCTCCCTCTCCACCTCAGATGAGAACATTCCGGCATAAAATGGCTGTAGAGTGTACCTCAGGCGAGTGTTATAAATGAGGGATTTTTTGGGTCCTTCACTGTAAAGCACTTTCACATTAGGAGATAAGAGGCATTATATAAACGCAGTCCAGGTCCATTGTTATCATTATTATAGGACGAAAGGCCACAGTGGGTATCGCAAGCTGGCTCATACTTAAGGCAGCATGATGCAGCAGAAATAACAGAATGGAGCCTGACCCTGGTAATCTAAGGAAGGGCAGGCACTCATCAGTGAGCTGAGCCAGCCACACACAGCCAACATGAGACACTGTACGTGTACCTGAGACAAAGTACGCTACCTGAGACACAGTGCTGGGAAGCCAATGGCCGGAGTACATGGATATCTGGTGCAAAAGGACCAGAGGTTCAGTGCGATCATAAGAAGATCAAGTTGCAGGTACAGGTAAGCGTGCTGGGCGATAGCGCTACGCTTGTGAGATGAGAATATCAGAGCTTGGGCGCTGAATATGCTACTTGATGTGCTCGTTGCTATCAGAATTTTCACAGTGTCCACAGGGTAACTGCGACCATAACTGTGTGCCCTTTACTTTAAAATATCACCCTTCAGAGAGGGACACTATTGTTTGAAATGTGACTCCATTAGAGGCTTATCTCACTACAAGAAGTGCTCATTCAATTCGTTCAAGTGCAAATCGCAGCTGTTACTTTCCACTTCATTAGATTATGAGGGCAAAAAATCACGAAGATTCTCACGTCTTCCCCGGTCTAATGTGGGAGGAAATTCAGTTATTATATTCCTCAGTGTGAGGAAACAGCCTCTTAAGCTCATTCTGGGTTCAGTCACATCTAATTCACATTCCCCTTATGCCCACTCTGGGTTGAGTCACATCTAATTCACATCTCCCTCATACACTAACCCTGGGATGAGTCACATCTAATTCACATCCCCCTCATACGCTCACCCTGGGTTCAGTCACATCTAATTCACATTCCCCTTATGCCCACTCTGGGTTGAGTCACATCTAATTCACATCTCCCTCATACACTAACCCTGGGATGAGTCACATCTAATTCACATCCCCATCATACGCTCACCCTGGGATGAGTCACATCTAATTCACATCTCCCTCATACACTAACCCTGGGATGAGTCACATCTAATTCACATCCCCCTCATATGCTCACCCTGGGTTCAGTCACATCCCCCTCTTACGCTCACCCTGGGTTTAGTCAGATCTAAATCCCTGCCTGCCACAGCGCTCTGCTCTGGCAGTTCAGTTTAAGGTGAAGGTAAATTGAATAGCTGTGCGGATTCCATTGTGGACGCCACTCAACTTCTCCACCGCCAAGCCGTCCTGGTCAGAGGCAAGCAGTTTGACTCAGTGATCCAGTGAGTGCTGTCATCTGTTTTAGTCACACACACACACACACGCCAGGACGGGCACAGTGTGGATGTGTGAGGCAGCTTTACGGCACTGTCCCTAACGCGCTGTGACATTAATCAATTCCACCTGCCACATGGCGTTTGGGGCCCGCCGCTCCAGAGAGAGGGAGGAGAGGGGATTCGCCACGGGCAGCCGAGGCTAGGCCGCTAGCGCTACACCGGCCCCCTGGCCTCCCCACGCCACGCAGGGATACAAACGCTCCCCAGTGCTGGGGGTCATCTGTACTGCTGTGACCACACATCCCTCCCCTTCTCATTAAAAATCCCTCCCCACAATTTCCTCTGCGTGGCAGCTACCGCCCTCCACTAGCCCTCCCCCTCCCCTAGACCCTAATCACTGATAGAGCCTACCACACTCACCAGCCATTTGACCGGTCTTATTTAGCTAACCTCTCGTGCGTCGCCTCATAAACAAGCACTTGACTGAGATAAGTAAAGCTTACTGCCCACTTGTTGTGCGGTACAAGTAATGAGAGAATGCTGACTGTGTGCCATATTTCTGTGGGTGAAACACCTACGGCCATTTTATAGCGTGCCTTATCTCAGTTTAGCGCATAGTTGTCAGCAGCCATGTTGGGGACAAGGGGACGGCTATTCTCATTGCAGCCAGGCAGAGGCTTAAGGCTTTCTAGTGTTTGTAGTGGAGACCATTTTGGTCTTCAACCCCGATATCAGACACTGAAGGCAATGCTGTCGTGACCACAGAGATGTTAATTTCACTTCATCTCCTCAACCCACCTCCTAAATCCCAATTCCCCTCACACACACACACACACACACACACACACACACACACACACAGACACACACATACACACACCATATCTCATGCTGTACAGCGGAAATGCAAATCACAGGAGTGGGAAAATAAATGATTACATTAAAATGCATAAAAAAAGAACCAATCCCCTTGTATTAAATCTGAATGGCAAGATTTAAAAAAATAACCAGACAGCATGCTCCTACATCCAACTGAGTTCATGCTGGTGTTTAAAGCAGCTTGTTTCAATGTCATCAGCACAACTTACTGCCTCTCAGGATTACTGAAAAACTTGCAAAAGGTGAAAAACACAAGTTAATAAAATGCCAAACCCATCCATCGTCAGCCCCAAATTATAATGTCAAACTCAATTCAGGATTTAGACGGATCACAGGCTGGAATTCAAATGATGTGGGAGAGTTGATTAGTACCGAGACACGCTGTTGGTGTCTATTGAAATCTGACTGCAAGCGTTCAGAAATAATCAGGTCACTGAAGCTTTTTTATTTTTTTTAAAGCATGTCTTATCACAACATCATTTGCATTATGCAAGAGCATATGACCCGTGCCAGCACACATACACATGCAGGCATGCATGCACATACACAGTCCATCTCTGTTACACACATACATACATACACTCACTCACTCACAAGCGCACACACAGTCTCTAGCAGACACAAAGACAATCTCTCTCTCACAAATGCACATACACCTACACAGTTTCTCTCTGCACCTCTCTCTTGCTCACACACACACACACACACACACATAGACACACACACACACACACACACACACACACATAGACACACACTCACACACACACACACACACACTCTCACACACACACACACAGAGGAATGCGCGCAGCATTTCTCCATTTGATCTCTGAGGCATGAAGAGAAAGCTCTTTATTAGCGGCGGCTCAGGTCTGCTGAGAGCCGGGCGGTGAAATGGGGGAGTGAATTGAAGTTGATCTAGTGCGCCGCATTGGGGAGAGGCGGGCCGATTTGCATATCTGTGCAGCGATGCGGAGGGAGAGACGTGTCAGGGCTGACAGGGCGGCTGACACTGCTGCAGGGGGCTCTTTTCTTCTCTCCCCTGCACACAGCCAGGGCAGCTCTCCCCAGGCGGGGGATGCCAGCCTTTGTGCTCTCCCCCTCAGCCCTGTCCCTGGCTGAGCGGCAACAGCAGCAGCAGCGGCGATGGTGGTGGTGGTGGTGGTGCTTGTTTAACGGTCAGAGTGCAGAGCTGCTCTCTGGGGATGAGCTGAGAGGAGGAGGTCCCCCTGCTGCAGAGGCATATGGAGACATCTGCTCTGTGTGAACAGAGAGAGAGACTATGCGTGTGAACAGAGAGAGAGACTATGCGTGTGAACAGAGAGAGAGACTATGCGTGTGAACAGAGAGAGAGAGACTATGCGTGTGAACAGAGACAGAGAGACTATGCGTGTGAACAGAGCGAGAGACTATGCGTGTGAACAGAGAGAGAGAGACTATGCGTGTGAACAGAGAGAGAGACTATGCGTGTGAACAGAGAGAGACTCTATGCGTGTGAATGTATACTATTTATGTATATATACTGTAATGTGTACGTATGCATGCATGTATATATGTACAATGTAAATCAAACTGAAGCTGAAAGTCTGAAGCTTTAACCACATAGTGATTGTATCATTTCAACTGTTCGCTGGAGTACAGAGCAAAAACAACAAGAAATGTCCCCGTCCAAATACTTACGGACTGCATTGTATGTACATATGTACGTATGTATGTATGCATACATGCATGACTATACAGTGTGTATATATGTCTGTATGTACGTATGAATGTGCAGTGTGTATGTATATACGTATGTAGGTATGTACACATGAATTCACAGTGTGTATGTGTGTACGTAAGAATGTATGTATACATGAATTCACAGTGTGTATGTGTGTATGTATGTATGTATACATGAATGCACAGTGTGTATGTGTGTATGTACACATGAATTCACAGTGTGTATGTGTGTATGTACACATGAATTCACAGTGTGTATGTGTGTACGTATGTATGTATGTATACCTGAATGCACAGTGTGTATGTACATGAGTTCACAGTGTGTATGTGTGTATGTATGTATGTACACATGAATGCACAGTGTGTACGTGTGTACGTAAGTATGTATGTATACATGAATGCAGTGTGTATGTGTGTATGTACACATTCATTCACAGTGTGTATGTGTGTACGTATGTATGTATGTACACATGGATGCACAGTGTGTATGTGTGTACGTATGTATGTATGTACACATTAATTCACAGTGTGTAGTGTGTACGTATGTATGTATGTATGTATGTACACATGAATGCACAGTGTGTATGCGTGTATGTAGGCTCACTGTCAGACCATCGCACACCATTGTGTCCTCAGGAGTCTACACTGTGACAATACATTGCCTACAATAGCAGGCAGTGGAGCGGAGCCAGTGAAGTGATGCCTGCCTCAGAGTCTGCTGGCCCCGTGAACACCCGCCCGCCACCCCTCCCCCCCCCACCGCAGTCCCCTCTCACATTAACAGTCCCTCTGCGACCGCCTCCCAGCTCAGCGCAGCACACCCAGATAACCCGCCCCGCGTGTGTCCGCCTTCTCTCCCATCCCTCCACATCCGTGAGCGCTCCCTCTCCCACGGCGTCCGCCCCTGACGGACACGCCTGAGAGGCCGTCCGTTCCCTCAAACTGCCCGCTCTCCTCACGGCTGACACGCAGAAGTGGAATAATAAAAAAGAAAACCCATCCTTTCTGTTCAGTCGTTTCATTAAAGTCCCACTGCTGCACTTCCTGTGGAGATTCACCACTCTTTTTGATTTAGCCGAGAACATATTGCGCGCTTATGCGCCAAGCACTGGATTACTATCCAATAATGTGCAATAGTGTAATAACCTCTAATAATACCTCCGCAGTCACTTTAATAACTTCGAGCAGGCAGCTTGGGGCGAATGTGTGGCACTGTTATTTTCTGACTGCATCTGCATCCCGGTGTGCGTAAGAGTGTGTTTCTGTGTGTCGCCATGCCACAGAAATGCGACACTCAGAATATTACCTCGCGTAAACACAGACCTCCCACACAAAGGGAATGTGTAATGAAGCCTTGTGCGAACTCCAACAGTGACGGGGACAGGCCGAGGGGACTGTGGGTGGGACCTGCATCTCGGAGGGGACGAGAGACAGAGACAGAGACAGAGAGAGAGTAGGAGGCAGAGAGAGTGAGAGAGAGGGAGTGAGAGAAGGCGAGAGAAAGAAAGAGAGGGAGAGGAAGAGTGAAAGAGACAGAGAGAGTGAGAGATAGAGAGGGAGGAAATGACAGAGAAAGCGTGAGAGACAGAGAGAGGGAGAGAGAGAGAGGGAGTGGAAGAGAGTGAGAGATAGTGAGAGAGAGTGAGAGAAGGAGAGAGAGAGGGGCAGAGAGGGAGAGGACAGGACGCGGTTAGTGCTTGCCCGGCGCCGGCTCCTTTGGCATGCTGGAGGCGGAGTGACATTGATCCGGGAGCTCACATCCATCCGTCTCCCTGACAGAGGTAACCCGATTGTTAATAAAAATGGAAATCGGCCCGCGCTCCTGCACTGGCTCCCCCACCTCACCCCACCGCCCCTGGACACACACACACACACACACACACACACACCTAGAGACCAACAGCCAGGCCCCCGCCGTTGACATTTAACGCAGGGCCCCAGGTGCAAAACGGGCCTTGGGCCAGCCCGGCATTCCTCTGTCGATTTCCTCATGTCAGGGCGAACACATGCACGACTAACAACAGGACAGGGGTGCTGATAAATGGCTGGCTGTCATATGAGGGATTAAAACACTTAGGAGCACTTACAGAGTAAAGCGGCAACCCGGCTCCCGGTTTGACCGGGAGAAATCGCACCCCGGCTGGGTGGCTGTACCCTCTCTCCCGGATGAGGGGAAACCTGCGCTCACGGTGGCGTAACGACAGGCAGGAAGCGCTCGGAGGCTGGCGGTGCGAACGCGTGGCTCTCTCAGCGAGCGTCTCAGCTCATCCCGCCGCGGAGAGATCGGATCAAAGCGTGGAATGTCAGACATTTTCACAGTTCAAGGGGATTGGCTGCGTTCAGAACACCGGCTGCATCCTCCACGGAGGGAACGTTGATTACAACCATCTTTCTCTCTCTCTCTCTCCGTCTGTCTCTCGCTCTTTCTCCTCTCCGTCTCGGCACGAATGATGTCTAAACTCGGGGGCTCTCGCGCGCTTCGATCACCACCTCCGAAGTGAGAATGGCAGAGGTAAGCAGTTTGACTCCCAGAATCCATCATTTGTGAGAGCGGGTCAATACTTAATCAATTATTCCATCTGGGCGTCCATCTCACAATCCTAAGCAACAAAGGAGACTACCAATGAGCCATCAGTTGGGATTGATTTTCCTTGCTCCTAATGCTCCAAATGTTCTGGGCAGCTACACACTTTTATAGATAGATGTGTCATTACAGCCGGGCAGGGCCGAACAGCCACACACCGTCTTTCAGAAATAATGGAAAGCTCTGTTCTTCAACAGCACACAGCATGGGATCCTCTTTGTGATGTATTTCAGCATTGTCAGGGTTGCTCTTATATCCCCAAGTGGAGCCCATTCAGTGCACTGTAATGCAGATACCTGTGTTAGACTGTAATTGCTGCACAAGCCTGCACACGTTCCTCCAGAAACACTGCATTCCAGCCACCGCTTGATTTGGAGAATAGATAATAGTGAGATAGATATCTAGTGAGGAACAGTATGCCAATGCTCGGAAATTAAGTGAAAAAAGGAAGAACTGTCCTTAAAATGCTTTTCGTGCGACCAGACACATTTTGGATGCAACGCTGCATGAGAAATGATGGATCCATCCCAAGATACACTAAAGTCTGTCACTTGGACAGAGAAGAATAGGCATTTTTAGGCAATCTTTTCTTCTCAGTGGAAACTGAGCTGAAAATGCCTCTGGGTAAAGGGCAGTGCTGAATCTGGAGCACATAAGTATCCTTTTCTATGGATGTTGTCATATGTGACTGATCACCCCCTCTATCCCACAATGCCACAGCGATGCCCTGTAGAACCTAGAGACCCTACTGGGCCAAATTCTTCTTCCTCTATGGTTCTTTACAAGGTTCAGCAGAGCAATGGGAGAGAGGTGGATCTGGTACATCAAACCTCCAGTGGCAGTCATATCCACCAAGAGAGGTGCAATGATATGAACATTTCAGAGTATTAAAAACATTGTAAACAATATGTAAATCAATATAGGTTAACATATACAAACAGCCAGAACCGGTACACGCACACACACACACACACACACACACACACACACATGCACACACATGCACACATAATTAGTAGCACATATGTGAATGTGTGTTTTAAATTAATCTTGCAGAATACAGCTTGGTTGTTTGAAAAACATATTTTTATGAGAACACAATTCTATAGAGTATATCTAATGATGGAATATCCTCTGATAAAACAGAAAAGCAATGAATAAATTCCCAGGTGCAACATTGACAAGGGAAGACACGGTATACCTGCAGTAGGTACACACAAGAATGCCAATAGAATTTGTTCTTCACAATCGCATAACATTTGAAACATTCATTAAAGTGCATTGGTTAAAATGTAAGCACCCTTACACTATGCTACTGGCAAAACAGATATCCCTGTACAATACCTACTGTATGTAAATGTTCACTAGTTATTATGTTTTCATGAGAGTCATTCTTACTTTATTAGCATAACTTCAGGGATGGTGCTCCCAAAGGTGGAATAAGAGATTGGATGCATTTCCCCTTTGACAAATTTTTCACATTTTCTTCAGATTAGGGAATTGCCTTCTACAAGAACCCTCCCTTTTCACAAACCCAAAGTAATTCTACACAGCCGAGAGGGTAGATTTTGCCAGGGGATATATACTGTCATTGTAGACAAGGGGAAATGGGTCTAGTACGCCAGTTTCCCAAATCAATGATAGCAAGCATAGGTTGCAACGCGATGAGAATATGAGACTTTTAAAATAGTAACCCAGTCACATGCTTTAAGAGATGCTGAATGCAATCGCACAGAACAGAGCTGTGATTTCTGCCAAAGGCCCATAGGCTATTGAGTCTTCCTTATTGACTCTGAAGAGAAGGGGGGGGGGGGGGGGCTGCTGTAAACAAGCAATGCAAGTCTTTCTTGATGTTCTTGAAAAGGGGTTGTCGGTTTCTTGTCCAATTTATTATGTTACAGAAGGGGAAAATATTTCAATACATTCAAATTTGAAGGCATAGCATGATAAGATGTTCTCTGAAGAAACTATAAGGGTGGAGGGCGCTGGTCTCTCCCCATTATATGACCGTTGAATATGACAGTAAACCTTTGCACTGCTGCTCCAGACCAAAGCTAGTGGGGCGAAAGGTTGAGTAGTCAGACAATAATACTATGTTGGTAGACTGTGGAGAATGTGAACATGGGTGTTCCTGGATTGTGTTTAATATCCTCTTCCATGGTTACTGGCCCTGTAACCACACACAGAAAAACAGCTAGTGTGGAACAGAGGATGGGCTGGGCTTGCAGCCCTAAAATTGCAAGTTGGTTCCCACATGGGTCACATCCATATCAAAACACACCTAAGGGAGCTTAGTTCAGCAAAACCCAATCTGTTTATGTATGGTACATGTAGAATGAGTGCTGTTAGTCACTCTGAGAGAGCGTGTCCGCAGAGAAACCAATACTTAAGGAGCAGCCCTTGAATTTGAAGGCATAGCATGATACATTTGAAAAAGTTGACAAAGGAAATACTCTCTGAAGGAACTGTATATGGGTGGAGGGAGCTGGTCTCTCCCCATTATCTGACCATTGAATAGCGACACTGTTGCTCCAGACCAAAGCTGGTGGGGAGAAAGTATTATTGTCTGATTACTCAAGCTACAGTATGTAGACAGTGGAAAATGTGAACATGGGTGTTCCTAGGTTGTGTCTAAGATCCTCATCCCTGGTTCCTGGTCCTGTAACCACACACAGTAACACAGCTGGTGCAGAATGGAGGAGTTGGGCTTACAGCCCTAAAATTGCAGGGTTGATTCCCACACAGGTCACATCCATAGCAAAACACACCTAAGCTTGGTTCAGCAAAATTCAGTCTGTGTATGTACGGGACATGTAAGTCACTCTGAGAGAGAGAAAACAGCACTTAAGGAGCGGCCCTTCTCAAACAGAGGAGCCACTCTGAAGCTTAGCGTAAACAGCGGCACTAAGCAGGTCAGCTCAGCTCCCTGTGAGCTCGGCGAGCAGACACAGGAATTAAAACAGTGCTGGGGGTAATTATTAAAGAGGATCGGGGCGGGGCCGGTTGGGGGAGGGGAGTGCGTTAAAAGCAAACGGCCCGCAGTTCGGGCCTTTGTTCCCTCGACTAGCTCAGGTATCCCGCAGCAGAGCGGAAAGCTGTAAACACAGTGAGGTGGGGTGAGTGCTCCCCACACCGCAGACACAACACTGCCCCACACCGCACCGCACCCCTG